>NC_036869.1:4586873-4635838 GCF_002910315.2 Salvelinus sp. IW2-2015
CTAGTAACGCTGACCCCAAGTTGATCTTGCTTCTAGTAACGCCTGACCAAGAGTGATTCTTGCTCTAGTAACGCCTGACCCCAGAGTGATCTTGCGTCTAGTAACGCCTGACCCCAGAGTGATCTTGCGTCTAGTAACGCCTGAACCCCAGAGTGATCTTGCGTCTAGTAACGCCTGACCCAGAGTGATTTGCGTCTAGTAGCTGACCCCAGAGGATCTTGCTTCTAGTTGCTGGCTAGTCGTATCTATCTCAAGCGAGCCAACAAGTTGCTAATGTGTAGTCTATGATATTTCACATTTTTGATATGACAAGAAACTTCTTCTAGTGTGAAGTGTTTGGTAAACTATGATTTCAGAGTAGCTTCCACAACACTGGTTGGACATTGTACCAGTGAGTGTAGTATAGCCTAGATGACCAATATGTTTTTAGATGATCTCGCTGAACAATACATACCGTATGTCCAATGTACAATCTCAGCAAAGTCATGGTAGCCACAGACCAAATAAACCGTATGCAATGGCAATAGATCTCAGAAATCTATACTGCTATGCTACACACACACACTCTCTCACACTCACACACACACACACACCACATACAGCCCCCTCAGGGCATCCATTACTGCCAGCTCTCTGCCCCCCTCTGTCAATGCATGCAGTGTCTAAAAGGTTAAGATCCTTTTCCATTAGGGTACTCTGTGGATAAATGAAATGAGGTAATGGTATCTATGGCATCTATCTATGGATAGACTAGATAGTGGGCCTTTTGTCTGCTTGCCTTTCCCTCTCCCAGTTAGTTAGACAGCAAGGAGAGATTGTGTCATTTCTCTAACTGCTGTTCTCTCTCTGTGCAGCTCAGGCAAAGCGAGGGAGGGTTTGGGCTAGACTCATCTCATCACCTTCAGATCAGTCCTGTCACTTGCTTTAGTTCATATTAAGCTGGGGGTTTCTCCTTTCTTTAACGTGTGTGCGTGTGCGCTAACTAATAGAGGCTTTGAGAGACTGCTCCAACGCAGCTCACAGCCTGCTGCCAGCCCCCAGCCATCAATCACTGTGTCTTGGGTACGTCACATCTCACACATTAGATGGCGCTGAGACACACACACACACTGTCTTTCATAATAGCTTTAATGATTGGCAATGTGAGTAGCAATAGTCATTAAAATTGTTAAAAGGTTTTAAAAACATTTCTAATAAATGCAACAGTCGGACAATGGATAAAGATACTCCAAACAATTTTTTAAATCCATCAGATATTGATTGAATTATAGTGCATAACATTTTATGGGCAGAGACAAATAATTAATGGAGTTCAGGGATTTTGGTGGGAATTCAGGTATTAAATTTATCGTCAAATGTCGTCAAAAAAATATTAGAATGCACTGATACACTTTCTAATGGTAACAGGTACAGTTTTAATAGTTTGTTAAAATAAAGAATTTTGCATAAATACACTGGGTTAGTTTGCATATGCATAAATTAACATGAATGGATGGAACAGGGCTGCAACCACGAAAAACTTGCTCTGTCTAGGTCTACCTGTACTCACCTGCTCTGTCTAGGCCTACCTGTACTCACCTGCTCTGTCTAGGTCTACCTGTACTCACCTGCTCTGTCTAGGTCTACCTGTACTCACCTGCTCTGTTCTAGGTCTACCTGTACTCACCTGCTCTGTCTAGGTCTACCACTGTACTCACCTGCTCTGTCTAGACTGCCTCATTAATTAATTACTGTTGTTGTCACGTTCTGTTGCATAATTCAACAAGTGTGTCAATAGCAGGATATCCTCAGATTAAAAATCAACAGGCTTGACTCTAGATTACACCTATCTAAACATACTTTAATTGTTTGTGAGATCAGACATAATATCTCACAATAATCTGAGTGTTCATTTTCAAAAGTTGCTTTCATTTCAGAGCATCTAATTTGTAAACATTTCAACGGTATTAAATTATAACTTTTTTAAAGTCCACAAAAATGAACACCCATCAAAATAAAGTTATCTTTCTTCTCTTTCTTGTGATGTAAGTGTCTAGATGATGTAAATGTCTAGATGATGTAAATGTCTAGATGATGCGTTAAATCCCAGATGGAGTGTTCTTATAGATGCAACAGAAAGACAATGTATTCCATTCAGCCCATTTCAGACATTACCAGAGTGTGTTTGACAAGTCATTACAAACATTTCTGCGGTCGTAACGTTAATGTCAAAAAACGACAGGCACAAGCAAGAGTATGAAAGATGCAGGAGTCAAATTAAAGCAATCAATCCAACAAGATTTAAGTTACAAGAGCATTTTGCATCCTTCAAACACAGGAAACAGATGTCTGAAAAAGACACAGGTGAGTGGGGCATGCACGTTGTTAATGTGAGCTTAGCTAATTTCTTACTAGGAAATGCATTCTGCAAAGTGTTTGACAAGACACTCTATATTAATGTCTTGTTCCTAGAAGTTAAAATGACCATGAATGTGGTGGATTGTAAATAGATTAACTATAACAGACCAAGTAGAACTGAAACAAGGGATGGGAACCGTTATGTGGTACATGGTCCATGTTGGCCTCTTTTGTTTTTAATATCATAAACATTACCATGCTCTTTACAATCAACTTTTTTTCTCCCTCTGCTTATCCCCCAGTGTGTTTAGCATTGTTTCGTGGTCTGTGAGGCTTTTCTTCAGTTTCCCCAAAACAATCGGTGCCGGGTGAACCCAGACCCTTTGGCTAGAGAGAGACCTATTCATTTAGGGTTTGTATTATTTCAGTATAGCCATCGTCATCTCTCTCCAAACCTTGAACCATCTGTGTCTACAAAAGCAGGAAACCCCCACACTGTGACCCATTTCGTTCCAGGAGCCCGTTGAGAACAGCTCGTTGGGTTCAGCCCGTTGGGATCCTAAATTGTCTGAATGGGATTTAATAGACAATGGGTAATGAGGTGTAGTGTCTCGACGATCATGGCTCTGTGCAGGGTTGTTGTGTTGGTGCAGAACGTTGCTACTGCTGTGGTTTACTGCCAGTTGTAAAAAATAAAATGTAAAAAACGACAGTGTACTATAAGAAATGTATCCATTTGATTTAAATCTTGAGATAAAAAATAAATAAAAAAACGATGTTGATAATCTGACTTTGTGTTAGTCACCCATGTCTTTGTGCTGTGTGGTTGGAGGTAGAATCCTCTACGTCTATGATCCTGCACTGTCCCAGGACTAGGTGYCTGGTTACTGACTACTGCAGTGTTATGTAACACGGCTGACTAGCAGGTGGGGGTGTGTGAGATTCATGCAGTTTTAATTGTCCCCTTCAGGAGGTGGAAAATTAGCCGGGTGGATGCCGCATAAAAAAATAACCTGTTATATTAGAAGTCAGCTCAGAATCCAACAATCAGAGCTGAGAACGGCTCCCTCTCTCCTAGGCGCACACACTGCTAACACACCATACTGCATCTTAGCTGGCACAGCGCAAATGACCTTGACAGCACTACTGTTCTACGTGTGTCCTGAGAAAGGGGACAGACGGCTGTGTGTTTGTTTTCTGCACGTACTGCGGCGCTAGTTCTTGTTCTGGCTGTATTCTATTCTGGGCAGTACCCACCTGTCCTGAATCCTGAACATCTCCTTTCTCTTCATAATGATTGCACCAACACAAATGATCATCATAATGTTTCTCTACCACGCAAATCATAAACCCAACCCCCCCAAATGACTTTTTCTCTCTCTCTCTCACACACAGAGAGATYCACATACACTCAGCGTGGCAAACAAACAAGCTGCCGTGTGGGTGCTCTATCCGTCTGTTTCTGGTCCTCTTCATTGAGAGTCAGATCCTCCGCTCGGTCGGCGGAGCCTGACAAAGCTCTTAATCACGGGGTGCACTTTAAACCGTCCTAAGTAATGAAATCATGTAATGCCGAGTCCAGGCAGGCAGATGTGCCACTGATGGCTTTCTTGGCAGGAGCAGGCTTCTCCGCCTATCGTCATATTTCACCGTTTCACTCCTTAACCAAATCAAATTTAGTTGATACAGTTTGTTTAGATTATTCCATTTTCTGTTTCGTTTTTTTGGAGGACAGGATATGTAGTTGTCTATTGCTGATAGTGATCTAGCTAAGCTACAAAATAAGTTACATTTTCTCTCCTCGGGGAAGCTGAGGTTGTTAACGTTCTAATTGTTTGTCAGAAGCGGTGGCTCTAACCACTGCTCCATACCGCTCTGCAGTCTGGGAAACGAGTCCTCTGTTGCCACCATCCATCAAATGTTGTGTGTGAGTGGAAACCCATCTCTTTTCGGGTGAGGAGGCATTTTCATAAAATAGTTTCCTCACTCACACTCCTCCTCACACTGCTGGGAAGCAGCAAACACTATGACTCACATCCCACGACCCTGTAGGCCACTCTCCTCCCCCCTCCGCCACTCCTCGCTCTCACCTCTCAGGGACTCTGCTAGAGAACTGTCATCTCTCTCTTTTAGTTCTCTCTCTCTCTCTGTCTCTCTCTGTCTCTGTCTCTGATTCTCTCTCTCTCTCTGTCTCTGCTTCTCTCTGCTTCTCTCTCTCTGTCTCTGCTTCTCTCTGCCCCTCTTCTCTCTCTCTCAATTCAATTCAATTCAAGGGGCTTTATTGGCATGGGAAACATGTGTTAACATTGCCAAAGCAAGTGAGGTAGATAATACACAAAAGTGAAATAAACAATACAAATTAACAGTAAACATTACACATACAGAAGTTTCAAAACAAGGAAGACATTACAAATGTCATATTATATATATACAGTGTTGTAACAATGTACAAATGGTTAAAGCACACAAGTTAAAATAATAAGGCATAAAATATGGGTTGTATTTACCAATGGTGTTTGTTCTTCACTGGTTGCCCTTTTCTTGTGGCAACAGGTCACAAATCTTGCTGCTGTGATGGCACACTGTGGAATTTCACCCAGTAGATTGGGAGTTTATCAAAATTGGATTTGTTTTCAAATTCTTTGTGGATCTGTGTAATCTGAGGGAAATATGTCTCTCTAATATGGTCATACATTGGGCAGGAGGTTAGGAAGTGCAGCTCAGTTTCCACCTCATTTTGTGGGCAGTGAGCACATAGCCTGTCTTCTCTTGAGAGCCATGTCTGCCTACGGCGGCCTTTCTCAATAGCAAGGCTATGCTCACTGAGTCTGTACATAGTCAAAGCTTTCCTTAAGTTTGGGTCAGTCACAGTGGTCAGGTATTCTGCCACTGTGTACTCTCTGTTTAGGGCCAAATAGCATTCTAGTTTGCTCTGTTTTTTTGTTAATTCTTTCCAATGTGTCAAGTATTATCTTTTTGTTTCTCATGATTTGGTTGGGTCTAATTGTGCTGTTGTCCTGGGGCTCTGTGGGGTGTGTTTGTGTTTGTGAACAGAGCCCTAGGACCAGCTTGCTTAGGGACTCTTCTCCAGGTTCATCTCTCTGTAGGTGATGGCTTTGTTATGGAAGGTTTGGGAATCGCTTCCTTTTAGGTGGTTGTAGAATTTAACGGCTCTTTTCTGGATTTTGATATTAGTGGGTATCGGCCTAATTCTGCTCTGCATGCATTATTTGGTGTTCTACGTTGTACACGGAGGATATTTTTGCAGAATTCTGCATGCAGAGTCTCAATTTGGTGTTTGTCCCATTTTGTGAAATTTGGTTGGTGAGCGGACCCCAGACCTCACAACCATAAAGGCAATGGGCTCTATGACTGATTCAAGTATTTTTAGCCAGATCCTAATTGGTATGTTGAAATTTATGTTCCTTTTGATGGATAGAATGCCCTTCTTGCCTTGTCTCTCAGATCGTTCACAGCTCTGTGGAAGCTACCTGTGGTGCTGATGTTTAGGCCGAGGTATGTATAGTTTTTGTGTGTCTAGGGCAACGGTGTCTAGATGGAATTTGTGGTCCTGGCGACTGGACCTTTTTTGGAACACATTATTTTGGTCTTACTGAGATTTACTGTCAGGGCCCAGGTCTGACAGAATCTGTGCAGAAGATCTAGGTGCTGTTGTAGGCCCTCCTTGTTTGGTGACAGAAGCACCAGATCATCAGCAAACAGTGACATTTGACTTCGGATTCTAGTAGGGTGAGACCGGGTGCTGCAGACTGTTCTAATGCTCGCGCCAATTCATTGATATATATGTTGAAGAGGGTGGGGCTTAAGCTGCATCCCTGTCTCACCCACGACCCTGTGAGAAGAAATGTGTGTGTCTTTTGCCAATTTTAACCGCACACTTGTTGTTTGTGTACATGGATTTTATAATGTCGTATGTTTTACCCCAACCACTTTCCATCAATTTGTATAGCAGACCCTCATGCCAATTTGAGTCGAAGGCTTTTTTGAAATCAACAAAGCATGAGAAGACTTTGCCTTTGTTTTGGTTTGTTTGGTTGTCAATTAGGGTGTGTAGGGTGAATACATGGTCTGTTGTAACGGTAATTTGTAAAAAGCCAATTTGACATTTGCTCAGTACATTGTTTCATTGAGGAAATGTACGAGTCTGCTGTTAATGATAATGCAGTATTTTTCCAAGGTTACTGTTGACGCATATTCCACGGTAGTTATTGGGGTCAAATTTGTCTCCATTTTTGTGGATTGGGGTGATCAGTCCTTGGTTCCAAATATTGGGGAAGATGCCAGAGCTAAGGACGATGTTAAAGAGTTTTATATAGCCAATTGGAATTTGTTGTCTGTATATTTGATCATTTCATTAAGGATACCATCAACACCACAGGCCTTTTTGGGTTGGAGGGTTTTTTTTTTGTCCTGTAACTCATTCAAGGTAATTGGAGAATCCAGTGGGTTCTGGTAGTCTTTTATATTGTTCTAGGATTTGTATTTGATCATGTATATGTTTTTGCTCTTTATTCTTTGTTAAAGAGCCAAAAAGATTGAGAAGTGGTTTACCCATACATCTCCATTTTGGATAGATAATTCTTGTGTTGTTGTTTGTTTAGTGTTTTCCAATTTTCCCAGAATTGGTTAGAGTCTATGGATTCTTCAATTACATTGAGCTGATTTCTGACGTGCTGTTCTTCTTTTTCCGTAGTGTATTTCTGTATTGTTTGTGATTCACCATAGTGAAGGCGTAGACTCAGGTTTTTCGGTCTCTATGTTTTTGGTTGGACAGGTTTTCAATTTATTTCTTAGATTTTTGCATTCTTTATCAAACCATTTGTCATTGTTGTTCATTTTCTTCGGTTTTCTATTTGAGATTTTTAGATTGATAGGGAAGCTGAGAGGTCAAAAATACTGTTAAGATTTTCTACTGCCAAGTTTCACACTCACTTTGCAGTGGAACGTTTTCCCAGGAAGTTGTCTAAAAGGGATTGAATTTGTGTTGCCTAATTGTTTTTTGGTAGGTTTCCAAACTGCATTCCTTCCATCTATGCATTTCTTAATGTTACTCAGTTCCTTTGGCTTTGATGCCTCATGATTGAGTATTGCTCTGTTCAAGTAGACTGTGATTTTGCTGTGGTCTGATAGGGTGTCAGTGGCCTGACTGTGAACGCTCTGAGAGACTCTGGGTTGAGGTCAGTGATAAAGTAGTCTACAGTGCTACTGCCAAGAGATGAGCTATAGGTGTACCTACCATAGGAGTCCCTCGAAGCCTACCATTGACTATGTACATACCCAGCGTGCGACAGAGCTGCAGGAGTTGTGACCCGTTTTTGTTGGTTATGTTGTCATAGTTGTGCCTAGGTGGGCATATGGGGAGGGAATGCTGTCACCTCAAGGTAGGTGTTTGTCCCCCTGTGTGCTGAGGTGTCAGGTTCCTGTCCAGTTCTGGCATTTAGGTCGCCACAGACTAATAGCATGTCCTGGGCCTGGAAATGATTGATTTCCCCCTCCAGGATGGAGAAAGCTGTCTTCATTAAAGTATGGGGATTCTAGTGGGGGGATATAGGTAGCACACAGGAGGACATTTTTCTCTGTTGATATTTTCTTTTAATTTCTAGCCAAATGTAAATGTTCCTGTTTTGATTAATTTAATGGAGTGAGTTAGGTCTGCTCTATACCAAATTAGCATTCCCCCTGAGTCCTTCCCTGTTTACACCTGGTAGTTTGGTGATGGAACTACCAGCTCTCTGTAACCTAGAGGGCAACCAGTGGGTCGTCTCCTCTATACCATGTTTTGCAGGATGACAATGTCTGCATTACCGATTTCTTTGGTGAAGTCGGGGTTCCTGCTCTTTAGGCCAAGGCAGATGACCTCAGAGCTTGGATATTCCAGGATGATATAGTGAAGGCTTTTTGTTCCATAAATGTTGTCCAATGTTGTTGTCTCGTCTCTCTCTTCTCTCTTCTCTCTCTCTCTCTCTCTTCTCTTCTCTTCTTCCTCTTCTCTCTGTCGCTGCTTCTCTCTGTTTGTCTGTCTCTCTCTGTCTGTCTCTTCTTGTCTCTCTTCCTCTCTGTCTCCTTTTTTCTTTTTTCTTCTCCTTTTCTTTCTTTTTTTTGTTTTTTCTTTCTTCTTCTATTCTTTCTTCTTCTTTTTTCCTCTTATTTCCTCTCTTCCTCTTTTTCTTACTTCTTTCTTCTGCTGCTTCTTTCTTTTTTTTTCTTTCTTTTCTGTTTGCTGTTCTCTGTTCTTCTCTGTCTTCTCTGTGTCTCTCTGTTCTGTGTTCTGTCTCTGGTCTTCTGTCCTCTGGTCTTCCTCTCTGTTTCTCGATCTCTCTGTGTCTCTGTCTCTGTCTCGTTGTCTTGTCTCTGTCTCTGTCTCTGCCTTCTCTCTCTCTTCTCTCTCTGCTCTGCTTTATCTCTCTCGTTCTATTCCCTGGTCTCCTGCTTCATTTCGGTTTGTGCTTTGCTCCTTTCTCTCTCTCTCTCTAGTCTGTCTCTGTCTTTCCTTTCTTTCTCATCTCGTCTTCTTAATCTGTCTCTGCTTTCTTCCTCCTTCTCTATCTGTCTCTGCTTACTCCTCTCTCTCTCTCTCTGTCTGTCTCTGCTTTCTCTCTGTCTCTCTCTCTCTCTTGTCTCTTCCTCTCTCTCTGTTCTTCCTGTCTTTCTCTTTGGGCGCTGGGCCTTCTTTGTGCTTTCTCCTCTTCTCTTCTCTGCTTTCTCTTCTTCTTTCTTTTCTCTTCTTTGTTTCTCTGTGCTTCTTCTTCTCTTGTCTTGTGTCTCTCTGCTTCTTCTCTGTCTCTCCGGTCTGTCTCTCCCTCCTCTGGGCTTCTCCTCTCTGTTGTGCTGTCTCTCTTCTGCTCTCTACTGTCTGTCTCCTGGTTTCTCCTCTTGGGGGTTCTGCCGGGGTCTCTCTGGCTGTTTCTTTGTCTTCTCTTCTCTGGTCTGTCTGGTCTCTCTGGGGCCTTCTTGTCTCTCCGTCTCTGGGTCTCTGGCTCTTGTCTTTTCTCCTCTTCCCCGCCCCCCCTCCCTCACTTTCTTTCTCTTTCTTTGCCCCCCTTCTTTTTCCTTCCTTCTGTTTTTTCTTTTCCTCTCTTCTTTCTCTCTTCCTCTCTCTTCTTCTTTTTCTGTCTCCTTTCCTCTCTTTTTCTTCTCTCTTTTCGTTCTCTCTCGCTCCCTCTCTTCTTTTCTTCTCTCTTTCTCCTTTCTTCTCTCTCTCCCCCTCCTCTCTCTCTCCCTTCTCCCAGCTCCTCCTCTCTCCTCTCCTCTTCTCTCTATCTCTCCCTCCTTGCCCCTCTCCCTCGTCGCGACCTCTTTCTTCGTCCTCCTTCCCTCCTGCTCTCCCCTCTCTCTCTGTCTTCCTTTCTCACTCTCTCTCTGCTTGCTTCTCTGGGCTGGGGGCCTGCTTCTCTCTGTCTCTGTCCCCTCTCACCTTTTTCTTCCTTCCCCCTCCTCTCTCTCTTCCTCTCTTTCCCTCTCTTCTCTTTCTCCTTTCTCTCTGTCTCTGTTCTCAGTCTCTCTTCTGTGCTTCTTCTCTCTGTTTGCTTCTTCTCTCTCTCTGTTGTGCTTTCTCTCTTATCTGTTGTGCTTTCTCCTCCTTCTCTCTGTCTGTGCTTCTCTCTCTCTCTCTCTGGTTCTCTTCTCTTCCTCTGTCTCTCTCTCTCTCTCTCGCTCTTCTCTTCTCGTCCTCTTCTCTCTCGGTCCTTGTCTGCTGCTTTTGTCTTCATCTCGTCTTCTCTCCTCTCTCTCTCTCTCTCGCTCTCTCTCTTCTCTGTCTCTGCTTCTTCTCTTCCTCGTCTCTCTTCTGCTTCCTCCTCTCTCTCTGTCTCTCTTCCTTCTGCTCTCTCGCTCTGTCTCTCTGCCTTCTTCTCTTCTTTCTCTCTCTCTCTCTCTCCTCTCTCCTTCGCTTCTTCCTTCGCTCCCCTCGTCTTCTGTCTCTATCTCTCTCAAATGTCTTTTCCTCTTCCGTCTCCTCTCCTCTCTGGTTTGGTCTCTTCTCTGCTTTCTCTCTGTGCTTACTTGCTGCCGGGGCCGCCCCTTTTTTTGCTTCTTTTTTGGCCGGCTCTGTTTTTCTCTCTTGCTTCTCTCTCTCTCTCTGCTTTTTTTTTCTTTTTTTCTCCTCTTCTCTGCTTTTCTCTGTCTCTGCCTTCTCTCTCTCTCTCTCTGTCTCTCTCTCTCTCTCTCTCTCTCTCTCTCTCTCTCTTCTCTTCTTCTCTCTCTCTCTGCTCTCTCTCTCTCTTCTCTGCTCTCTCTCTCATCTGTCTCTGCTTCTCTCTCTGTCATCTCTGTCTCTCTGTCTCTGCTCTCTTCTCTCCTCCTCCTCTCCTCTGCTCTCTGTCTCTCTGTCTCTCTGTCTCTCTCTGTCTTCTCTGTCTCTTCTGTCTTCCTCTGTCTGTCTGCTTCATGTTTCTCTTGCTTCTCTCGCTCTCTTGTCTTCTTGTTCTTCTTGCTTTCTCGCTCTGTCTCTCTCTGCTTCTCTCGCTCTGTCTCTCTCTGCTTCTCTCGCTCTGTCTCTCTCTGCTTCTCTCTGCTTCTCTCTCTCTCTCTCTCTCTCTGCTTCTCTCTCTTCGCTTCTTCTACATCTTCACTCAATATTTTTCTTTGTTGAGCATCACTGAATTATTCATTGGCTGAGACCACTGCTTGCAGAGCAGCTGTCCCTATTGTTGGAGACACAGTGAATGTTGTGAAATGATCATGAACATTTTTCATCCAGAACATTCATCTGCTAGCCAAGATCGACCCTTCTCTCTGTCCCTGTTGCAAAGGATTTTAAACTGCCATGCCAGCTAGGCTATACATTGCTTGTTGTCAAGGTGTTTTTCTTGAAGAGGGCTTTGTTAGCAGTTGTTAATGGTTACGTCCCAAATGACAACCTATTCCCTATACAGTGCCCTACTATATAGGGAATAGGGTGCCATTTGGGACGTGTGGCCAATGATTTGTACTGTAAACCTAGTCTGAGGCCAGTGTTGAGGCCAGGCACACTGTTATGCACCTGACCAAGTCTGCCTGGCAGCAGCACAGCCCCAGAAAGCACCTGTTTCCTGTGGTTCCTCTATCATCCAGCCTGTGGCTACTTCGCTTAACCCCCAAGCCCTTCCCTTCCCCTCCCCTCTCCCTCTTTCCTACACTCCCTGACCTGCTTTTACTTTTCACACCAACCATCAGGACCGGAACACAGTTTCTTGGCAGTTTAATTTTCACATGAAAGCCCTGAAGTTAAATTGGTTGGATGGGAGCGGTGAGGAGCGGATGACATTGTTTTATGCGAAATGGAAGGAGGGAGAAATGAGTCAGGCAGAAAGCTGAGTCATGGGATCGTAAAGTTATGTATAGGTAGTTCGATTGGCCTGCATGAGTCATTTTGTGTGCGTGTGTTTGCTTGTTTGCGCGTGTGTGTGTTTGCGCGTGTGTGTGTTTGCTTGTTTGCGTGTGTGTGTTTGCTTGTTTGCGTGTGTGTATTTGCTTTTGTTTGTGTGTTTGCTTTTGTTTTATTTGTTTGTATGTGCATGCTTAGGCCTTGACACTTGTTTTGATTGCCGGGTGCATTCAATGTGCCTTTCAGTACATACCTGAACAGCTAACGCAGCCCATGGCATTTCTATATAAGGTGTTATGACACGAGACGTGCCAGCCTCTAGACACTTAAGCACTCCATTCCTCAGAACATCTTCGAAGAAGTTATAAAAACCTTTGTTCTTCTTCATGTCCCATCCACTTCCAGACATGAACCATAGTTAAATCACCTCTAAGTGTCTCAGCCAAGTGTAAATGTCATTATTATTGACTGGAGCCTAATGGTTACTTTACTGGGTTGAAGAGGGTAAACTGACCAGACACATTGCTTACCCAAGATGCAATGAAAGCATTTCTGTCTAATGACTCCATTGTGGAACTACCGCGCCTTCAGAAAATATTCACACCCCTTGACTTTTTCCAAATGTTGTTGTATTAAAAGGTGGGATTAAAATGTATTTAATTGTAACTTCTTGTCGACACCAAATACTAAAATGTTAAAGTGGAAGAAAAAGATTGAACATTTGTGAAAAATAAAATTTTAAAAACCCCACCTTGATTACATAAGAGTCAATACATGTTAGAATCACCTTTGGCAGCGATTTACAGTTATTAGTCTTTCTCTAAGAGCTTTACACACCTGGATTGTACAATATTTGCACATTTATTATTTTACAAATTCTTCAATCTCTGTCAAGTTGGTTGTTGATCATTGCTAGACAGCCAGCCATTTTCAAGTCTTGCCATAGATGTTCAAGCTGATTTAAGTCAAAACTGTAACTAGGCCACTCAGGAACATTTCAATGTCGTCTTGGTAAGCAACTCCAGTGTAGATTTGGCCTTGTGTTTAAGGTTATTGACCTGTTGAAAGGGAAATTTGTCTCCCAGTGTCTGTTGGAAAGCAGATTGAACCAGGTTTTCCTCTAGGATTTTGCCTGTGCTTAGCTCTATTCAGTTTCTGTTTATCCTGAAAAAAACTACTTAGTCCTTGCTGATGACAAGCATACCCATAACATGATGCAGCCACCACCATGCTTAAAAATATGAAGAGTGGTACTCCGTGATGTGTTTGTATTGGATTTGCCCCAAACATAACGCTTTGTATTCAGGAAATAAAGTTTGTCATTGCCACATTTTTTGCAGTTTTACTTTAGTTCCTTAATGCAAACAGGATGCATGTTTTGGAATATTTGATTCTGTACAGGCTTCCTTGTCACTGTCATTTAGATTAGTATTGTGGAGTTACTACAATGGTGTTGTTTCATCCTATCACAGCCATTAAACTCTAACTGTTTTAAAGTCTCATTTGGCCTCATGGTGAAATCCCTGAGCGGTTTCCTTCCTCTCCGGCAACTGAGTTAGAAAGGACACCTGTATGTTTGTAGTGGCTGGGCGTATTGATACACCATCCAAAGTCTAGTTAATAACTTTAACTTTTTTATTTGTACCTTTTTGAAGGATTCCCGGAATCAGGAGGGAATAGACAGGAAATTGTCCAACCAGGATTTCAGGAATGTTGCAACCCTAACCTAGACTGACTAAACACACAGTAAGGCCTGGACTGGTTAGTGCTATCCGGGATCCGCTATGTATGGTTTGTGCTATCCGGAACCTCTGGACGGTCCCTAACCTTAACCCTTACCGTAACCCGTACCTTGACCATTTTAAATGTCAACTTTATGGATGTCCCAAGGATCCCGGATAGCAAGGACTACGGCTGACCCCATTTAGTTGACTAGTCTATTGTTTGGTCGATAGGCTGCTGGTCGACCAATTTTTTTTTTTTGTCAAGCAGTGGCAAATATATGAAGATTTATGGCACACGAGACACCTGTCTGATTCACGCCTGTCTCAGTGGACTAATCCATTGCAGAGGCCGCAGGGATGGCACACTAGTATCACCAGTGGTACATTTACTGTTAATTCCCATAATTTCTAATCTACAATGTTTGGTCATTTCTGTTAATGCATTCAATTTATTATTATTATTATTATTATTATTATTATTATTATTACAGTCTTAGTTGTCATTGTAGGAGTGGACACTTTGTTTGCAGAGCTACCTATGCTACACTTACCTACCTACATGTACACATGACCTCGACTAACCTGTACCCCCGCACATTGACTCGGTACTGGTACCCCTGTATATAGCCTGTTATTTTATTGTATTACTTTTTATGACATTTTTTACTTTAGTTTATTTAGTAAATATTTTCGTAACTATTTCTTGAACTGCATTGTTGGTTAAAGGCTTGTAAGTAAGCATTTCAAGGTAAGGTCTACACCTGTTTGTATTCGGCGCATGCGACTTGAATTGACATGTGATTTGATTTGACTTGTGAGAAAAAAGTTTTGGTTTATTTCATTCCATTTACACGTTGTCAATGTATTCATTGACAGGAGCACTCCAGACAAAAGACAATCTTAAGTAAGGACATGCACCTGATTATGCATAGAGGTAGGCCACTAGTCTACCTGGTCTGCGTGCAAATGTAGGCTTATAAATGTGCACATTTGGGGATCGGATAGTATTTCTGATTGTCTTAACTCACCATCACTGTGTAGGTCCTCAAAGTAATTTTTTTCTAAGCCTCAAACAGCAAGTAAACAAAGTGTGTTTTTACATCCATTAAGAATGACAATAGTTCCTCAACGTAGCCTATTTGAAAAGTCTTTCCAGCGCGCTCCCTTTTGATAACCACTAGGGTTGCGCATTTTGAGTAATATTCAGGGGTGGAAACTTGCCTTGGGAATTAATGMGAATATATGGGAATTAATGGAAATATATGCAAATTAATATTAATACCATTTAAATGTAGATGTTTTTTGCATTGGATATATTTACCATATCATATGGCGACAGAAACATAAACCTTTTACCTTATCCTAAGTAGACATAATTGCAAATGATTAAATCCTTCCAATAGAAAAAAAAGAAGCGATTTAGTTACAAATTTAACTTTAATTAAATGAGTTGACTCTTCACATGGGATGGTTTCATTGAACAACAAAAGAAAGGGAATATTAAATGATCACAATGATCCACCGCATCTCCCAAAACCGTTTTCAACATCTGTAAAATTATAGTCTAGAAACTAAAGCTTTGGTTGTCTTCCTCTCAGGCTTCCATGTCTTCTCCCTGGACCTCCTCAATGTCCAGCTCTTGAACATCAGACTATGAGGCCTCATCTTCACTGTCACTTTCCAACCTTGTTGAGGATGGCTCATTGTCAGGCTCAAAAAGACTCAAATTTGCCCGGATGGCCACCAATTTTTCAACTATTGTATTGGTCAGCCTGTTGGGTGCTTTGGTGTGTGTGTTCCCAAACAAGGACCAGTTGCGTGCTGAGGCGGCTGATGTTGGTGGGATTTGGAGGATGATGGAGGCAACAGGGGAAAGAGCCTCGGATCCACATAGTCCCTTTCACCAGGTGGTTGATGAGATATGTTGGCACGACTGCCATATTGCTTCACCATCCCAAAGCCCTTGCTTGGAAGTGTACTTCGCCAGACTGCCAAGAACCTTACCTTCATCCAGGCCGAGGTGGCGAGACACGGTAGTGATGACACCATAGACCTTGTTGATCTCTGCACCAGACAGGATGCTCTTGCCAGCATACTTGGGGTCCAACATGTACGTTGCAGCGTGTATGGGCTTCAGGCAGAAGTCTTCATGTTTTTTGATGTATTTCAGAACTGCAGTTTCCTCTGCTTGGAGCAACAGTGAAGTGGGCAGGGCAGTACGTATTTCTTCTCTTACATCTGCAAGCAGAGTCTGAACATCAGACAGGATGGCATTGTCTCCCTCAATCCGTGCAATGGCTACTGATATAGGTTTCAGGCTGCTTACCACTCTCTCCCAAAATACATCATCCAGGAGGATCCTCTTGATGGGGCTGTCTATCGGCAGACTGTGATATGGCCATTTCTTGGAGAGACCCCTTCCCCTCCAATAGACTGTCAAACATGATTGACAACACCACCCCAATGGGTGTTACTGGGCAGCTTCAATGTGGTGCTCTTATTCTTCTCACTTTCCTTGGTGAGGTAGATTGCTGATGACCCTTCACATACCTAACCATTTCCTTGGCTCTCTTGTAGAGTGTATCCATTGTTTTCAGTGCCATGCTGTCATTGAGGAGCTGATTCAATGCATGATCAGCACAGCCAATGGGTGTGATGTGAGGGTAGGACTCCTCCACTTTAGACCAAGCAGCCTTCATGTTCGCAGCATTGTCTGTCACCAGTGCAAATACCTTCTGTGGTTCAAGGTCATTGACTGCCTTCAGCTCATCTGCAATGTAGAGATGGGTGTGTCTGGTGTACCTTGTGTCTGTGCTCTTGTAGAGTACTGGTTGAGGGGTGTAGATGATGTAGTTAATTATTCCTTGCCCACGAACATTTGACCGCCCATCAGAGATGATTGCAATACAGTCTGCTTTCTCTATGATTTGCTTAACCTTCACTTGAACTCTGTTGAACTCTGCATCCAGAAAATGAGTAGATAAAGCATGTCTGGTTGGAGGGGTGTATGCTGGGCGAAGAACATTCAAAAATCTCTTCCAATACACTTTGCCTGTGAGAATCAGAGGTGAACCAGTTGCATACACAGCTTGAACAAGACATTCATCAGCATTTCTCTGACTATTTTCTTCCATTGAGTCAAAAAAGTTTCTGATTCCACGAGGACCATGGGCTGTTGCTATCGATAAGGTGTCTGATTTCATCATTTTCACCTTGAATAGAAGTAAAGGGACTTTTATCAGAGGTTGCTTGTTGTGAGCCCTGAGGGAACTTTATGCACTTGGCCAGATGATTCTGCATCTTTGTTGCGTTCTTCACATATGATTTGGCACAGTATTTGCAAATGTACACAGCTTTTCTTTCTACATTAGCTGCAGTGAAATGTCTCTACACATCAGATAGTTCCCGTGGCATTTTCCTGTAAAGATTAGAAAAAAATGAGTAAAAAAAAACATACAATTCCATGTACAGATAAATAGTTAAGCAGTTAGATTAAACAACTCATTTTGTAAGATAAATGTTTTAAAATAAAACATGTATGGAAACAGGTGAATTAACACTCAGTTAGCAGGCTCAAGCGAGCTAAAACCCACATGGTAGCAAAAACTAACTAGCAGAAATTGTTAACAAGTCAGAAATGATTTAAACACACTTTGCTGTAGGCTACTATTTACTAGTTAACAAAAAATAATGTATGTCATATACAATATATTCACCCCACTCAGTATTGTAATCAAAACTTACCAGAAAGCATGTAGTCCTTGGCTCAGACAGTGTAGTAGTGTAGGCTCAATAGCATCTCATTAGTGTGTAAGATCTTGAGAATCAGCTGTACATGTGATGGAAGAATGCACTGTGCATGCAGAGGGTTGCAATTCCATTGAATTGTCTGTCACCAGTGCAAATACCTTCTAGTTTAGTAGTTTAACCAAAATATGCCACAAGACCTAGAATTACCTTGTGTATCACACAAAAAAGGTTATAAGCTAACTTCTTTAAATMAATTTAAGTAAAAATCCCCCAAATTTCCAGGCTTAACCTCCCATGGAAAATTTCCGAAAATTTCCGGGAAAGTTTCCGACCCTTTGCAACCCTAATAACCACTCAGCATGAAAGGGGGGGAAATGTCATGCTCTGATCCAGTGGAAACGTCATAAAATAGACCTACCTAATTTACCTCTTATCCCTTGTCTACAGCTGTGTCTGTCTGTCTGGAGCTCACTGGTGTGGGAAACTCTGAAGGCCCAGAATATTTTATACAATGTTACAAGTTTCTTGCAGACAGGCCATGCGATGCTAATGTGATTTATAGGATATTTATTTTTATCAGGATATTTTCTACATGCAGGCTACAATGTTTTTATTTGATGGTTTYTGTAGGCTATATTTACATATTGGCAATGGCAATAGAAGTTACTTTTAGATTTGTATAATTTTCATTTAGTTAACCAGATGACATTGATTTTGAGATGACGACTTTATATAAATGAAATGAAGCTGTTCCACGAAAATGTGCATATGAAAATCATAACTGGCCGCAGATCAATAGACATGGTACGATAACTTGGCACTGCAAATGGAAAAGGTTGCCGACCGCTGGTGTAGCCTATTACCAGCAACTTCATGAGCATAATGTCAGAATCTGTGAAGACCAGCGGGAAGTGTGGTGTTGGGAACATGTTTTTTTTCTTCTGGTTAGGCTATATTGATATCTGGTTCCCTCTTTGGTAATTTGTGTCTTCATTTTTAATCGCAGTGCTTAATGCATCAGACAAGCTCAGTAGCCTACTTATGTTTGATTTTATTCAAACATAGGATGTGTCTATATATGGAAAATACATGTTTTAAAATTTCAACCAATCGGTTGGTCAAAAGAACAGACGACTCGGTTGACTAAGATGTTTTTGTTGTTGACAGCCTAGCAAGGACTATATGTGTACAGAGTAGACTAATGAGACATCTGTACTCTTACACATGGGAAGCCATTGTGTGTCAGATGGTAATGGTGTGTATAAATCAACCTCGTTGATTGAGCAGATTGTGAGTTGCCCCCTTGCCACGTTGTTATTACCCACTGTTGGTTGTCTTCAGTCTCTCTCTAGCTCTCTCTCCATATTTCTCTCTCTCCCGCTTGCTCTCTCTCTCTCTGTCTCTCTCTCCCTCTTCCCTTTGTTTAGTTTTGCAACTCACTAGTTTTGTGAGTGCTCTTTCTGACCTGGTGTAAACCTCTCTTCTATGTCTCGCTATACCACGGTAAATATTTCCTGAAGTGGTGCGAGTCACTTTGCTCTCAGTGGGCCTATTGTTCGCCATTTTTGAACCGGTGGAGAAAAAAACGGGTCTTTATTTACTATAATCTGACGTCCTGTTTGGATGATTATCCCGGCCGCTTTCCCAAAGAAACAAACTGCTTACCGACAGATTTAAATCTGACATTTTGTGTTTGTGTGTCTGACAGACGGCAGGTCGCGACCAAAACAACCAGTGATAGATAAATGAACAAAAACACTTTTTTGGGGCCCTGTGAGTAACCTCAACAAAAACCTGCAGGAAGAAGTTGACTCATTGATTGGTCATTGAGTGGTCATGTGGACATGTCTACAGGAACAGTCTACAGGCAACAGGAAGTAGTTGGGTTTGGGTCACTGTGGAGCTCTGGGTTCCCAAGCCACCCGGGTCATGGCCATCAGCAACGATCAGGTTCATGTGAACCAGAATGTGACCAGGGCTTCAGTTACTGTGTGATCCTGTCTAGTGTACATTCTAGGACTGATAAGACTATGGAACCACTGGGGTCTTCTCTTCTCACACCTCCCACATACACCTCCCACGCTGGTTGGACTGAGCAGTTACATCTCCATACCTGAGAGATGTTTTTCTAAATAAGGTTATACCATTTATGTTCTAAGCTGGTATAAGTGTACTATTTTATTGATTTAAGCTGGTTCCAGAGTTTTTAGAATAGAATGTGAGACTTGTCACTCGTTCCCACTGGCAAAGTAACACTTTATACAGTGCCTTGCAAAAGTACTCAGACCCCATGGATTTCTTCACATTTTATTGTGTTACAAAGTGGGATTAAAATGGAATTAATTGTCATTTTTTTGTCAACAAAATACTCTGTCAAAGTGGAAGAAAAATAACATTCTCTAAAGATGAATAAAAATTTAATAACTAAAAGAGTTGTTGCGTAAGTATTCACCCCCTATGTTTAGGCAAGCCTCATTTAATTCAGGAGTAAGATTTGGCTTAACAAATCACATAATAAGTTACATGGACTCTCTCTGTGAAATAATAGGGTTTGACATGATTTTTGTAGGACTAACCCTTCCTCTGTCCCCCATACATACAATAAGGTCCCTCAGTCAAGTATAGAATTTCAAGCACAGATTCAACTACAAAGACCAATGAGCTTTTCAAAAGCCTCATAAAGAAGGACAGTGTTTGTGAGATGGGTAACAATAACAAATCAGACATTGAATATGTTAAGCATGGCCAAGTTAATAATTATGCTGTCGATTATGTATTAAACCACCCAGACACATCAAATATAGTCATCCTTCTGAACTGAGCTGCAGGACAGGAAGGAAACAGGTCAGGGATGTTACTATGAGGCCATTGGTGATTTTAAAACAGCTACAGAGTTCAATGGCTGTGAGAACTGAGGATGGATCAAAACATTGTAGCGACTCCACAATAATGACCTAAATGACAGAGTGAAAATAATACACATATATAGAATATTCCAAAACATGCATCTTGTATGCAACAAGTCATTAAAGTAATACTGCAACAACAACAAAACAAGGCAAAGGAATATAACTTTTGGCCTAAATGCAAAGCCTTATGTTTCGGGCAAATCCAACAAAACGCATCACTGAGTAATTTCCTCCTTATTTTCAAGCATGGTGGTGGCTGCATCATGGTATTGGTATGCTTGACATCTGCAAATATTGGGTAGTTTTTCAGGATAAAAAAAAACGGGATGAGTTAAGCACAGGCAAAATCCTAGAGGAGATCCTGCTTCAGTCTGCTTTACAAAAGACACTGGGAGAGGAATTTACCTTTCAGCAGGACAATAACCTACAATAAATACAAGGCCAAATTTTGAGTTTCATACCAAGAAGACAGTGAATGTTCCTGAGTGACTTAAATATGCTTTGAAATCTATGGCAAGACTTAAATTGCTGTTTAGCCATGACCCCCAACATTTTGACGGAGATTGAAGATTTTTTTAAAGACTAATGGGCAAATATTGCACAAGCCAGGTGTTCAAAGTAAGCTTTTTGTTGAGACTTACCCAATAAGTTGTTTCTAACATGTATTCACCAGGGAGCTGAAAACGTATACAACGACTATATTTTAGTTATTTAATTTGTATTTTATATTTTTTTGTGTATTTTGTGTAGATTGTTGACAAAAAAATGACAATTGAATTACTTTTAATCCCACTTTGTAACACAAAATGTGAAGAAATCCAAGGGGTCTGAATACTTTTGCAAGGCACTGTAATATAAATGCTGACTTTGTCAATTCGTTGGTAATTTTCTATTAAACATTGTCAGTTAAATTTTTTTTAAAAAACTCACTCCGTTCACTCCATAGAGTGACTGTCGGTTTGTAAGTGCACCCTGCAGCCTGACTCTAACCCACATAGCAAAGCAGGGCAGATTAATGGAAAAGTACTGCCTAGCCTTGAGCTTTGCGCAGACTTGGCTAGCTGGTTCTCCCTCTGTGGGCCTGTGGCGCAGGGCAGGCCTGCACCATGGTGAGGTTAAAGCCTTTACGAGCCTGTCCCTGAGGTTTTGGGACAGGGTTGCCTGCGGCTTAGCCTCACGACCTTGTCGTGAGAGAACATGAGCACTTTGCAGAACTGACGTTGTTGCAGGTCTGGTTCATGTTAATACTGCACATTCAGAGCCAAGGTGCGAATCTGGAATCTCCCTTTTCTCTATCACTCTCGCTCTTTTTCTCTCTTTCTGCGGAGTCTTTCAGGAGGGCCGATCTCAGTCCTCTTTAAAGTGAACTCTGGGGTAAAAGAAAAGAGCTAAATACCTTCTCTTTTTATTCACACTGCCCTTGCCTTTGAGTGAAGACTCAACTCTTTTGTCAGTTCACCTCACCCATTCACATTGCTATGTTGAGAAAGGAACCAAGATCTTTTTCTGGCATTCAATGCATTCTGGGACAAGCCATTTCATCATAACTTGTTATTGGACAGCTAGATATACCTACTTGCATTTTGTTAAAATTTTAGACATAATCATTGTAATCAGAAGATTCTATTAACATGAAAATATTATTGGTAACAGAATAAATAGCAGAAGAATAACTGAAGATTAAATAATGCTCTAATTGAAAATTGTACACCCAATGTAGGCTACTGCCTCTTTAAGAGCTAGAATAGATTTTGTTCTCTATGTTGTGATTCTCACCAAATAGGTTGTCTTCTCACGCTATTCAAACCCTTCAATCGAATATACAGTTTATGAAGCTATCTTAGCCTATAGATCAGATGTTGCAACAAATTTATCTGAAGTAAAATCACACATTTTGTAATTTCTGTGTGTCCTTGACAATCGCTAATCAACATCCAAAACGTTTTTTTTACGCAAACCTGGACATCATCTCTCTTGTGGCACCAATGTGAGAGGTTATGTCAGGGGGAACGGTGTTGCAGTAGAGTATGGTGCGGGAATGATGACAAGCGAACCTGGGGAGCTTTGTTTTCACATTGCCCTAAAAAAGGGAACCGGATCCTGGAATTCAAGTGAACCGAACTCTCGAGATGGTTTCAGTTCGGTTTACTTTGGGGGCTCGTGAGGGGTCCAAGTTCCTGTGGAGTGTTCATACTGCACCAAAAAATATTGCGAACCGAACTGAGTTTCCAACAATCAGTTGAAAGGGTCCAAGTGTGAAATCACCCTACTCTTACTGTTTCTCTCTGGTCAATCCACCTGTCATTAGAATGATCAGAACTTTAACTAGCCTATTGTCTATAGTGTTCATCTGCTATTGTAGCATTCCAGTGCACAAAACATGGGGTCATTACACAATAATACACACTTGCAAAACAACCTATCTGTGGAGAGGGCATGGCGAGGGGGCGTGGCCTCGTCTAACTTTGTTTTTGTTGTTTTGCGGAGCCTAAACTAAGAATGGACAGCTGGTATAATTCAGTGTGACAAAATGTTTCCAAATATCAATTTGTTGGATAAGATGATGGATGAATGAAAATCATGCCGTGGCCACCAACATATGTTATTACATGCATATTACTAGCATACTACCATTTGTGTACACCAGGACTCCATTCTGTGCCTGGCCAGTAATTAATGATTTGGCCCACATCACCAAAGCTGCCTTGTCATTCAGCAATCACACTACGTAACAGGGATACTTTGGCCGATGTCAGTGAGATGACAGTTAGCCTTTAATAGCCCAGAGAAGATGAGTGAGAGAGTGTGTGTATGTGCATGCGTTCGTGCCATCCCTGTCTTGTCCCGCGCCTCAATTCTGTTATGACCAGACCGATGGGAGGATTAAAGAGCAACGTGGCTCTGTGTCGTCCCGCCTGTGGACTGATTCTCTGGCCAGGCCCACTGTCACTGTCCTTCCCCCCTAAGCCTAATCAGCATCTATATATAGAGGGTGTTGATCTCATGTCTTACACCCTCAGCAGTCAGTGCACTACACACCTCTGGATGGCCCCTCCATTCAGTTCATTGGTTTCCTATGGAAATATGGCCTGAGGCTAGGCTTTTCTGTCTTCATTGATTTACCTGTTGTTTTATTGGATAATTATAATGGTGTGACCAATGAAAAGAGTATGTGAAGCAAATTGACTATGAGTATGGCATGCATAGCCTGACTAGGGGTGTGTGAATTGTGCAAAAACAACAACAAGACTGAAGGTGAAAGGTGTCTGAAAGGTGTCTATACATATGACAGTGTCTAATGGGTATAATTGGCTTTGCTGAGGTTTAGTCCGTTCATATTCAGTGTTACTGACTGTGTGTTGTTTGAATGTGGATCACAGGTTCTTGGGTTGTATCCATCAGTCTGACTTCACCTCCTTTAAGACGCCCCCAATCTCTTCCCCTTTTACATAACCTTAATCACCAGCTACGWGCTGTTTAGGGGTTACGTAATATGTGTTTGTGTGTCTGGACTGAGGTGACAGGACTTGAGGAATTTCGAAGTGTGGAATCATTTGGAGCTATAACCTGTAATCCCCTGTATTTTTATTTTATTTGTTTATTTGTAAGGGACCATGTACACAATGCCATTGCACCAGCTTTTTATCTGTAGTCCCTGGGCTAATTGTGAGAAGAGAGGGTAATCTTGGGTATCTTAAAGTGATACATCAGGATTTTGTCAATGAAGCCCTTTATCTACTTCCCCAGAGTCGGATGAACTCCTGGATACCATTTGGATGTCTCTGCATGCAGTTTGAAGGAAGTTTTTTAACCAGCGTTAGTACAATGACTGGAAGTCTATTATAACTGCTAGCATGCTAGTTCTGCAAACGCAAGTTAGCATTGGCTTGCGGAACTACCTCTAACTTCCTTAATACTGGATGCAGAGACATAAAAATGGTATCCATGAGTTAATCTGACTCTGGGGAAGTAGATTAAAGGGATTCATTTCCTAAATCCTGAAGTATCCCTTTTAGGTATCTTGAGGATAATGTTGAAAAGCCTATTTCCTTATTTGATCATTTGCCTGTGGTTGTATTAATTTATTATTATGTTATTGTCTTTTACAATTGTGATATTATCATTAGGCCTGTACTGCGTGCGTGCCTGTGTGTATGTGCATTTAACATGCGCGTGTAATCGAGGGATGAGAGCTTCACAGCCCTGATGATCCTTATTATCATATGACCTCTACCTCATTTCACCTAGAGACAGCCTCTCACCAGTATCTATGTTTGTGTGGATTTATTCTCATGACCTGAGCTCCATATACGGCTAATGACTGGGTTCAAAAGTATACACACTGCTATGATCGAAGACACACACACAACACTTATTTCACACACACATTCGTGTAAAACTGCTGATCTCATTCCGCCATGTTTCTCTCACAACCCTGCTCAGCTGATTCTATCAGTTTACTGTATAGTACTGTACTGTGTATTGGCTGCTTCCCAGAGCCAGACGTGGGCACATGTCAGAGGCCTGCCCTCTCTCCTATATAGGTCACCTCTCTCAGAGCAGCAGGAAACAAACACACACTGTTCCCCCCCTAACAATGAAAGGTGTATTGTGGCTGGGCTGGTCAGAGCCAGCCGGAGGGAAGTCTGCCAGCATAGCCAGCCACACAGAGAGGATCAGGATTACTACAAGTACAACTGGGCTGCACTGGACTGTGTACCAAATAGCTTTATTTACTGTTAGCTTCTTATTGGAGCCTATTGGAATTCAGAAAAAGGAATACAATCAGTCTGGGTATAAAGGCCAAGCTTGCTTCAAGCCTTCCTGGTCTGAGGTAAGGCTATACCAGCCTGATGTTGTCCCCACTCATGTGTGTTCACACGGTGCCAAATATTACACCTGTTTGGGTTTCTCCTTCTCTCTTCTGGTTAGACCATAGCCTAGTTCCCCTAGTCTAGGTCAATATGGTCACAAACAGTTCACACTGTCACAAAAAGTTAATCTAGGCCTGTTTCCCAACACAGACTGAGCCTAGTCTTGGACTAAAAAGTACACTACATGACCAAAGGTATGTGGACACCTGCTCGTTGAACATCTCATTAATATGGAGTTGGTCCCCCATTTGCTGCGAGAACCGCCTCCACTTTTCTGGGAAGGCTTTCCACTAGATCACTGGTTCTCAATCCTGGTCCTGGGGACCCAAAGGGGTGCACATTTTTTGTTTTTGCCCTAACACTACACAGCTGATTAAAATGATCAACTCATCAAAAGGCTTTGATGATTTGAATCAGGTGTGTAGTGTTAGGGCAAAAACAAAAATGTGCACCCCTTTGGGTCACCAGGACCAGGATTGAGAACCACTGCACTAGATGTTGGAACATTGCTGTGGGGACTTGCTTCCATTCAGCAACAAGAGCATTAGTGAGGTCGGGCACTGATGTTGGGAGCTTAGGCCTGGCTCGCAGTCTGAGTTCCAATTCATCCCAAAGGTGTTAGATGGGCTTGAGGTCAGTGCTCTGTGCAGGCCAGTCAAGTTCTTTCACAACCATCTTGGAAAACCATTTCTTTATGGACCTTGCTTTGTGCACGGGGGCATTGTCATGCTGAAACAGGAAAGGGCCTTCCCCAAACTGTTGCCACAAAATTGGAAGCACAGAATCGAATTGTATGCTGTAGCATTAAGATTTCCCTTAATTGGAACCAAGGGGCCTAGCATGAACCACGAAAAATAGCCCCAGACCATTATTCCTCCTCCACCAAACTGTTGGCACTATGCATTGAGGCAGGTAGTGTTCTCCTGGCATCTGCCAAACACAGATTCATCCATCGGACTGCCAGATGGTGAAGCGTGATTCATCACTCCAGAGAACGCATTTCCACTGCTCCAGAGTCCAATGGCGGAGAGCTTTTCACCACTCCAGCCGACGCTTGACATTGTGCATGGTGATCTTAAGCTTGTGTGCAGCTGCTCGGCCATGGAAACCCATTTCATGAAGTTCCCGAAGAAAAAGTTTTTGTACTGACCTTGCTTCCAGAAGCAGTTTGGAATTTGGTAGTGAGTGTTGCAACCAAGGACAGATGATTTTTACGTGCTTTAAGCACTCGGCGGTCCTGTTCTGTGAGCTTGTGTGGCCTACCACTTCGGGGCTGAGCCGTTGTTGCTCCTAGACATTTCCACTTCACAATAACAGCACTTACAGTTGACCGGGGCTGCTCTAGCAGGGCAGAAATTTGACGAAGTGACTTGTTGGAAAGGTGGCATCTTATGACGGTGCCACATTGAAAGTCACTGAGCTCCTCAGTGAGGCCATTCTACTGCCAATGTTTGTCTATGGAGATTGCATGGCTGTTTGCTCGATTTTATACACCTGTCAGCAACGGGTGTGGGTGAAATAGCCAAATCCACTATTTTTAAGGGGTGTCCACATACTTTCATGTGTATATAGTGTACATGCAGTCCAGTAGAGAATCTCCATTGGGTGTGGTTTTAGTCTGGTATACTAGCCCGTAAAGTACATGTTCTATTTTTTGATCCTGTGTTCAAGTCCTCCAGAACAGTGATCCTATTTCAATTTTTTTTATTTTTGTCAGTTAAGAACAAATTCTTATTTTCAATGACGGCCTAGGAACAGTGGGTTAACTGCCTTGTTCAGGGGCAGAACCACAGATTTGTACCTTGTCAGCTTAGGGATTTGAACTTGCAACATTTCGGTTACTAGTCCAACGCTCTAACCACTAGTTCCAAAGTGCTGCCTGTTTGGATGATTATGATAAACCATAACCTTATACCCCTTGTTTCCTTCCTGTCTATCTCCAGGTCTTCCAGAACAGTATTACAGTCTGACGTGGTTCTTGAGCCCCATCCTGGGTCTGATCTTCACACCTCTGATTGGCTCAGCCAGCGATCGCTGCACCCTGAAATGGGGCCGGCGACGTCCTTTCATCCTGGCCCTGTGTGTGGGGGTGTTGTTTGGAGTAGCACTCTTCCTCAACGGGTCACTCATAGGTAATAAATAATATATTATAAACTTGGTGGTTCGAGCCCTGAATGCTGATTGGCTGACAGCTGTGGTATATCAGACCGTATACCTAGTGGTGTAAAGTACTTAAGTAAAAATATTTTAAAGTGCTACTTAAGTAGTTTTATTGGGGTATCTGTACTTTACTATTTATATTTTGGCAACTTTTGCTTTTACTCCACTACATTCCTAAAGAAAATAATGTACTTTTTACACCCAAAAGTACTCGGTACATTTTGAATGCTTAGCAGGACAGGAAAACAATCTGATTCACGCACTTAAAAAGAAAATTCCTGGTCATTCCTACTGCATCTGCTCTGGCGGACTCACTAAACACTAAACAGGCTAAACACAAATGCTTTGTTTGTAAATTATGTCTGAGTGTTGTGCCGTTTCATTTGCATAATATAAGGAATTTTAAATGATCTATACTTTTCTTTTGATACTTAAGTATATTTTAGCAATTACATTTACTTTTGATACTTAAGTAAATTTAAAACCAAATACTTTTAGTCTTTTACTCAAGTAGTATTTTACTGGGTGACTTTCACTTTTACTGGAATCATTTTCTGTTAAGGTATCTTTACTCATACTCAAGTATGAAAATTGGGTACTTTTTCCACCACTGCGTATACAATGGGTGTGATAAAACATTTATCTTTTCCAAAGCAACTACCGTAATGTGTGCATTCATTTTATATATGGGTGGTCCCAGGAATCAAACCCACTATCCTGGTGTTACAAGCACCAGCTGAGCTACAGAGGACCAGCGTTGGAACTAGGGATTAGGCAGGGTTAGGGTTAAGAAGAATAAAAAATGCCTATTCATTCATTGAAATACCAATCGGTGTAAATAAAAAAATGTTTAACCTTCATTTAACTAGGCAAGTCAGTTAAGAACAAATTCTTATTTTCAATGACGGCCTAGGAACAGTGGGTTAACTGCCTGTTCAGGGGGAGAACGACAGATTTNAGAGACGAGGCCTGTAGAAAGAGCTGCTGTGTACTCCACCAGGAATTCAATAACCAACATTGTTACTACATTGTTACATTGTCACTATAGGTTAAGGTCAAAAGTTTAACCAATTGATCGTTAAAACATAAATTATTGATCAAATCTATTCAGTTGGGCAGCTTGCCAGTTTAGAGAAGTTAGGTTATTAGATGCAACCATCCTCAGCTGCATTTGCTGTTTTTACCCAATGGGAGTAATTGTGTTGACTTATTTATTTTTTTGAGATGAAAGGCCTCACTTTACAGGAGCACTGGCTGTCACCTGCTGGAGCAGAGAACGCTGACGCCATCTGAGACCCCGCTACACAGCCACATCCTCTATTCGGAACAGGAATTCACACTAACCCTATAGACTTGTAGTCTGACAACCTCCGGGAGTTAAAAGACATGACAGGCACACACCCACCCACACATACACACCAACTGAGATACAATACCTTCTAAAACCATCTCTAATTAACCGTCAAGTCCTATCTGACGGTTTAAACTCTTGTTGCCTGTGTGTGTGACAGGAAAGTGATTGAGTTCACAGAATAGGCTAATGACCTCCTCTGTTGTTATCCATGATGTCAGCCAGTCAGCCGGCCAGCCAGCCAGCCGGTCAGTCAGCCAGTCAGTCAATCTTTTAGCCTCACCTAATAAGCAGTCTTCTGAAGTGTGAGTTGTGATATGAAGCATATTGAATTCAAAATGATCTCTGACTGTGTCTCACTAATGTGGTTCTCCTGAGTTTTGAAACCAGAGTAAAAAGATAGCATGGTTCTATAACTTCAACTGTGTTCTAATGCAACACACACACACACACACGCACACATCAAGTTCCACTTCTATCAGGAGTTTCACATCCTACATTAACCTACTGGCTACTCATTATTATTATCAGTGGAAGTGATCCTAAGTGCCACTATCTGTGCAGGCGGAAGGGGGAGAAGGGTTCTGGTTTGCTCCGTGCTTGAAAGGCACAGCAGAGGGGAAGATCAATAGATATCCCATAGAGTTGATTTGCTGCCGGCTTCAGGACAGTCAACCAATTAGGACTGAAGAGTCTGGTAGTAATGGAAGGGAGCAGTGCCCTCACTATAGCCCTAACAGAGCGGCTATTTGTGCYTCATCACCCCCAGCTCAGGTCCCAGTGCTGTGGGTCATAGGCTACAGACTCCGGTGTACGCTGACCTGCTGGGCCGAACGGTGTGTGTGAACCCTGTCAGTCTCTGTGACATGGGAAAGGACTAGGAACCAGTTCACAGGGAAACGTTTCCTGTTGTGCCCCCTTTCTTACCTTTCATTGCCTATCTGGAGCCGCTTCCTGTCTCCAGCGCTAGCACGCTGCTCGTCGGCCCGTCAGCCACTCCATTGTCAGGAACAAAGTCTTTGCTTACTACGTACACACTGACTGACTACACACAGGCTCAGACAGTACAGACTTCAGTACTACAAGTCTTTTTTTTTCTCAACTTTTACACTTCTCTTCCTCTGGTCGTTGTTAATTGGTTAAATATTTTCTAAAGAGCGTTGTCCCTTTAATGAGAAAGTTGGAATAATGACTTGTTTGTTGTTGTGTCCTGGCAATGGGGAGTTCCTCTGGGCTCAATGTTATGATGGAAGTAGTAAATGGGAGTTTACAACTAAGAGTTTCGATTCCCAGTGAAATAATTCACAGTAGGCCAGATTTGCAATGACACTAATGACACTTACATTACAGGGACAATGTTTTACACCAGTCAAGCACAATGTTTCTGGCTAGTGTTTATTTTTAGAGGATATTTTGATAAATTAGATTCACGCGTGACACTTGTACTGATAACTCTGCATTGGAGTGAACCAGGGCAGGAGCCTCTTTAAATAGTATACACTGACGAGGTATCATATTGTCGCTGTTGGATGAAAACCTCTTATCTACAAAACAGAAACTTTTCAGGAAATGAAGGGGAAAAAACTGCCATATTTTACCGTTAACGAACATACAATTTTCAAAACTTCAGAAGCTATTTTGTAAACATTTTCTTGGTTCTAGTCATGAAATCTTGAGAGTATGTTGAGGGGGTTACTGCTTTCAATACATGTGAAAATTGGCAAAAATTGAGTTAGGTTTTCATCACACATTGACAATCTAGATATTCGCTGTAGCCCTGAGGGTAATCATCCAATCAAACTTATTGTGTTCTTCCTGGCCTCTGAGGTGGAATATACCATATACGGCTACGATTGACCTAGTGTGTGTGTGTGTGTGTGTGTGTGTGTGTGTGTGTGTGTGTTAGAAGGCAGTTGCATGCCATGATTGTAACCTACTATTCGGGTATTGATTCACATGTGAATATCTCGATCCAGCTGTGTTCTCATAGTTGCAGAGCTGCAAAGTAACTAGGATGGATATAGCTTATCAATATGTATACTGGATTGGCAGGATGTGGTCTCTGTGGCAAACTTTCTATCTGTGAATTAGGCCTATGGTTTTGTGAAGGTGTTGTACCAGCTAGGATACTAACTCTGTCTCTGGTTGTGTTCCAGGACTTGCCGTCGGCGACGTGCCAAATAACCAGCCCATAGGGATCGTTCTGACGGTGCTCGGTGTAGTAGTGCTGGACTTCAGTGCAGACGCAACGGAGGGTCCCATAAGGGCCTACCTACTAGATGTAGCAGACACTGAAGAACAAGACATGGCCCTCAACATCCACGCCTTCTCCTCTGGTACAGCACACGTCTTAGTAGCACTCACCTTGTATTTCAGGATGTTTCCATGCCCATACCTATGTCTGTGAAAGTTTTAAGAAATTGAATATTCTCAAACAGGAAATTCAGCTGAAACAGAGATCCATGCTATGTTGTGTTATTAGAGATGCTAATTGTGTGTTTGTGTATTTTGCATGTGTGTGCCTGGACCAGGTTGTGGGGGAGCGGTGGGCTACGCGCTAGGCGGTCTGGACTGGACCCACACATTCCTGGGCTCAATCTTCAAGTCCCAGGAGCAGATCCTCTTCTTCTTCGCCGCCATCTTGTTCACTATCTCTGTGGCGCTGCATCTGTTCAGCATCGAAGAGCAGCGGTACAGCCCCCAGCAGGACCGGCTGGACGAGGAGGCCGCTTCTTCCACGGCCCACAAGGTCAACTGCTCCCTGGGGAAGCTTCATGGCCACAACACCCCCCACATGGAGCTCATCGGAGAGGACGACATCTACGACCCTTGTGATCGTTACGACCGTTATGAGTTCTACAGGGATGGTGATGGGGAAGAGGATGGGCGCTCATTGCGCGACATGGACATGGACTTCCTGGATGTGGAGATGGTGAGGTCCAAGTCGGACTCAGTGCTGCAAATGGCCGACGCCACACTGGATCACCTGGACCACGACGCTCTGTCCCTGCTTCACATCGAGCCCTCCATCTTCGCTGATCGCCTGTCGTCCTACCATGGCTCTCCACCACGCCGCAGCAGCAGCACAGGCAGCCAGGACCTCCTCAAAACCTCCAAAAAGATCTGCCGGRTGTCCCAGTTCCTGCAGGAGCAGGACCGCGACGGGGAAGAGGCGCTTCTCAACAACCAGCTCAACGAGCAGAAGACGCCAAACGGCCGGGCGCATGCCAACGGCTTGGGCCAGGGCGCCAACGGGCATGCCCACATGGTCATGAAGAACCCGGCCAGCACAAACGCTTCCATGCGGCACCGCCGACACATCTTCTACCGCCAGCCGTCCTGCACTTTCTCCTACTACGGCCGCGTGGGCTCCCACCGCTACCGCTACCGGCGAGCCAACGCCGCGCTACTCATCAAGCCCTCGCGCAGCTTGAACGACATCTACGAGGTGCAGCGGAGACAGAAGAGGAAACAGCAGAACCCCAGAGCGCGCCACCAGTCGGGCAACACCAACTCCAGTGGGGACACAGAGAGTGAGGAGGGGGAGACGGAGACCACGGTCAGGCTGCTGTGGCTGTCCATGCTGAAGATGCCTCCAGAGCTGATGAGGCTCTGTGTCTGTCATCTCCTCACCTGGTTCTCCATCATCGCTGAGGCCGTCTTCTACACTGACTTCATGGGCCAGGTCATCTACCACGGCGACCCCACGGTAAGGCTACTGGGACGCCAAGGACCAATATGCCACGTTATTATATAGCCTGTTGTATTTATGTGGGCAAAGTATTTATTTGGACATAAATGTACATGTCTTTTTTTTATGTCTTCTGCAAATAAAAAACTATTAATCACACAAACTCAATCTCCGGTTGCCAGTTCACTCCCCACCAGATTTTTGTTGCTGACCTGGGATTTGAACCGGATACCCTCTGGTTTCTGGCCCGCCTCTCTCTAACCTCTGGGATACCGGCCCCCCATTCTCTATCCCTAACTAAAGCTGTTGTTTTCCCTCCTCTCTCCAGGCTCCCGCTAACTCCACGGAACTGCAGAACTACCACAAAGGAGTTCAGATGGGCTGCTGGGGGCTGGTCATCTATGCCTTGACCGCTGCCTCCTGCTCAGGTCACTGACCAGTCATTGAGTAGAATAAATGGATGGATGAATGGAAGGATGGACGAATTAACTAAGTGACCAATGACTGAGCACACCAACCTGGTCTCAGAGCATTTCGTTTTATTCTGTATGTAAATCTGAGACACTCCATTTACTATGATATGCTACATTTCGTATGGTAAGCGTTACGAATTTGCAAAATGTACAATATGTTACAAATTTGCAAAAACTACAGTATGTTATGAATTTGAGCTAGGTGGCTAACGTTAGCTAGCTGGTTAACGTTAGCTAGGGTTAGGGTTAAGGTTAGGGTTAAGTTCAGGAGTTAGGTTGAAGGGTTAAGGTTAGGGGAAGGGTTAGCTAAAACACGGTAAGTAGTTGCAAAGTAGCTAATTAGCGCAAATGCTAAAGTTGTCCGTGATGAGATTCGAACTCGCAACCTTTGGGTTGCTAGACATTCGCGTTATACGCCCACCCACGCTACTTTGTTTTTTTCCTTAAGTAACCACCTGTCTTATATAACCATACCAAACGTAACATATCATACTAAGTTGAGTGTCCTGGATGAACTTTTACTATGTTGCGTCTAGTCTGAGACCATGCTGAGCGCACAGGGCCCAGACACAGGCTTGTGCCATAAAGTACTTTCTAAACAATGTGCTCAGTCTGCAGCCGATGTGCTATCTGTCGCTCTGTTCGCATGCTGGACGGTTAGACTATGACAGTGAACTGAGATGATCTGTGCAAGTGATATAGTCACTCAATCAGTCAAAAGAAATTGTAGTGCTTTTTATAATTGGACTATTCACAAAGAACTGTACAGCAACCCAGCACCTAAACACCCAGCATAAGTCACAAGAGGAAATCTGTACTAATTGCTGGTCACTTAATCATGGTGAATGTCGTCTAGTTGACCCACAGTGTGGATAAGACTTACAGGAGTCACCTCTCTTGTAACTAAACCAACTTTTATACGAGGCCATATGAAATCTAGGCGTCTTTGTAGGTTCAGGCCTTGGCCACTGTGCTTCTGATCTGCATTGCTTGCTCTTTGTGGGTTTAGGCTAAGTATCTTTAAAGCACTTTGTGACAACTGCTGATGTAAAAAGGGCTTTATAAACAAAGGGAGGCCAAATAATTTTATAAACTATTATATTGTATTATTTCAGCCTTACTGCAGAAGTACCTGGACAACTTTGACCTGAGCATCAAGGTTATCTACGTCCTGGGTACGCTGGGCTTCTCCATCGGTACGGCCGTCATGGCCATCTTCCCCAACGTCTACGTCTCCATGGTGATGATCAGCAGCATGGGCATCATCTCCATGAGCATCTCCTACTGCCCTTATGCCCTCCTGGGACAATACCATGAAATGAAAGAGGTAAGGATCTATACTAGTTAGTACTCCTGGGACAATACCATGAGATGAAAGACCTAGTTTAGTACTCCTGGGACAATACCAATGAAATAAGAAGAGGTAAGGATCTATACTAGTTAGTACTCCTGGGACAATACCATGAAATGAAAAGAGGTAAGGATCTATACTAGTTAGTACTCCTGGGACAATACCATGAAATGAAAGAGTGAGGATCTATCCTAGTTAGTACTCTGGGACAATACCATGGAATGAAAGAGGTAAGGCTCATACTAGTTAGTACTCCTGGGACAATACCATGAAATGAAAGAGGTAAGGATCTATACTAGTTGTACTCCTGGGACAATACCATGAGATGAAAGAGGTAAGGATCTTATACTAGTTAGTTACTCCTGGGACATACCATGAGATGAAAGAGGTAAGGATCTATCACTAGTTAAACACACTGATATAACAGGTTAGTTAGTTACTTAGTTAGCACACTGATATAACAGATAATTAGTTACACACTGATATAACAGGTTAGTTAGTATACACTGATATAACAGGTTAGTTAGTTACTTAAGTTGCACACTGAATAACAGGTTGTTTAATTTTAGTTAGTTAGTAACACACTGATATAACAGGTTAGTTAGTAACACACTGATATAACAGGTTAGTTAGTAACATACTGATATAACAGGTTAGTTAGTTACACACTGATATAACAGGTGAGTTAGTAGACTGGATCAATTATATAACAGATGATGTTCAGAAGAAATGCTATTCACTTTTCACACAGTGTGAATTAAAATCAGGTTAATCAAATCATTGGCAGCAATCCATACAACAATTGGCGTCAAGATTTTTTTAAACCACATGTTCCAAGATGTTGTTTAGTATACATACGTAGTTGATGTCTCATTAGATACACTTTAAATCACATACACTAGACATTAGAGGTAACATCTGCTGAAGGACGTTATTGCAGGCCCATATCCAAGAGGACAGATTTGAAGATGCCAACAGACAGTGGTAATGCTTAATCTGCTGACTGTTATGATAACCTCCAGGCTGTATGCTGTGGTGTCAAGCCATAAAAAGATCCAGAAACGTAAACCTTTATGTCACTATGCCAAGACTAATAGAGCATTTCAAGGCCAGATTCCATCAGAACATGCCAGAACAGGTTATACAGGTTAATATCATAGCTCCATTATATACAAATCTCTAAAGAATGTTTTATAATTTATTTAACCATTTACAAGTCAGTCAGTTAAAAAAAAATGTGTATTTTACGATGACAACTTGGCAATTATTTGATACCATGTCTCTTCCCTCCTTTCCCCTCTCTCTTCCCCCCTTTCCCCCTCTCCCAGTACATCCACCACAGCCCAGGGAACTCCAAGCGTGGCTTCGGCATCGACTGTGCCATCCTGTCATGCCAGGTGTACATCTCCCAGATCCTGGTGGCATCGGCGCTGGGCGCTGCAGTGGACGCCACGGGTAGTGTGCGGGTCATCCCTATGGTGGCGTCCGGTGGCTCCTTCCTGGGTTTCCTCACCGCCTGGTTCCTGGTCATCTACCCGAGCCACGGCGATGCGGAGGCCAAGGGTGAGCAGAAAGCTTTAACAGGGCCCTCCTCTGAAAGCAGCGGCACAGAGAAACCCAGTGTTCTAAAACTGACCAAGAAAGGCGCCGCCACCACTACGTGTAAAGTGGAGTGCGAATCCACTCTGTGATGGGGGGTTACTGTTACCATAGCAATGCAAACGACATCAACAAACGATGAAAATAAAAACTGACATTCCCTTTTCCGCCACCCAAGACTGTGCTGCATGGCATGGGCTTGACCGACCTGCTCTTTCTCTGAGACACATGGGCCAGGATGTTTTAAGGTTTAATTTTTACTTTTTTCATTTAATATGGGGCCTCTCTCGTGTCGCGGTCTCAGGACTGTGGTGTGGCAAGGAGAGGACAATCATCTCTCCCTCTCAGGGCCACCAGGAGCCGCCATCAAGGCGGTCCGACTGGATAGGACAGATCAGGGGACAATGGATACACACGCGACCGACCGTCGTTCACACGCTGAACTGGGATCTCTCGAAAAGACATGCACTTCACTCTTGCACTTCCAATCATGGGTCAAGACAAAAATAGTTTAAGAGATATTTTATTCTTCTAATAAGTGAATCATTTGAAAATACTGAAAATTGCTCTTCCTTTTGATTGAACATTTTATTTAGTTTATTTTACTCTATATATTTTTGACATGATATTGCAGAAGGACATTGTAATCACCAAATGTGGCCAGGCCCGGTATAATTTACAGGGTTGATGTTTTACTTTTTGGACTTTAAAGGTTTTTAGTGGCTTTAAGAGGAAACGGCACAGGTATAAGGAGGTGATTTCTTGGTTAGGAGAGCATCTCCAAAGTGAGGAGGGAAAGAAGGCATTGTTTGGTAAATAGTTCTCTTATTTATTTTATTTTAGCACATACTAAGTTGTCATAAGACCAGTTACACTATATCTACACGTAGATATCTTTATCCTCTCTAGTAATTTATACTAAGGATCCTATTTTCCACCTTTCAGTATAAATCCTTCAGAGATCACGTCCTCAAGGGCATTACCATTGACGGAGAACAGAAACACTTTAAGGAAATGCTTAAGAGAAAGAATCTCAGTGCTGCGTTGGAGTTACGAAGGAGTGCATACCAAACGAAGGAGAGAAGCTGAGGAGCGCTGTAAGGAGCTTGGAAGGTTTTCTGTCTCAGTGAGAAGAAACAGATTTCGGGCTTAATTTCCTTTACTACTACTTATTTTTCTTTCTCTTGTTTCAAATGCAATGTTAATGGATTGTGTCACTCGCTGCACAATTTCAGCTGTTGTCCTTTTTTTGAGGATGCTACTAAAACTAGCTAGATGTTTGTCAAATGTGGGAGTGAGGTTAGATGGAGGGTTGGGGGAGGAGCCCCTAGGCAGAACTTAAACTGTGCAGGAATTGAAGTTGGTTCTTTTCCTACTACATAGGTCTTCTATTTTCAGTTTCTAACTGAATGAAAACGAAGTAATGGGTCTTAAAAGAAGAGTAATATCCTCTCACTTTTGTAGTCTGTTTACATTTTAGAAACCTGGTTGCTGCATGGTTTGGGCCATGTGGCGAGTTGTGCTGTGCTCTGAAGCAGCCCTAGCTAAATGCTAACCCGCCAGCCATGTTGGCTCTGCATGGCCTACATACAGTGTATTGGGAAAGTATTCAGACCCCTTCCGTTTTTCCACATTTTGTTACGCCTTATTCTAAAATGGATTAAATTGAATTTTTTCCTTCTCAATCTACACAAAATACCCCATAATGACAAAGCCGAAAACAGGTTTAGACATTTTTGAAAATGTATTCAAAATAAAAAACAGAAATACCTTATATACATAAGTATTCAGACCCTTTGCTATGAAACTAGAAATTGAGCTCCGGTGCATCCTGTTTCCATTGATCATCCTTGAGATGTTTTTACAACTTGATTGGAGTCCACCTGTGGTAAATTCAATTGATTGGACATGATTTGGAAAGACACACACTTGTCTATATAAGGTCCTACAGTTGACAGTGCATGTCAGAGCAAAAACCAAGCCATGAGGTTGAACAAATTGTCCGTAGAGCTCCGAGACAGGATTGTGTCGAGGCACAGATCTGGGGAAGGGTACCAAAATATGTCTGCAGCATTGAAGGTCCCCAAGAACACAGTGGCCTCCATCACTCTTAAAATGGAAGGAGTCTGTAACCACCAAGACTCTTCCCAGAGTTGGCCGCCCAGCCAAACTGAGCAATTGGGGGAGAAGGGCAGTGACCCGATGGTCATTCTGACAGAGTTCCTCTGCTGAGATGGGAGAAACTTCCAGAAGGACAACCATCTCTGCAGCACTCCACCAATCAGGCCTTTATGGTAGAGTGGCCAGATGGAAGCCACTCCTCAGTAAAAGGCACATGACAGCCTGCTTGGAGTTTGCTAAAAGGCACTTAAAGGATTCTCAGGCCATGAGAAACAAGATTATCTGGTCTGATGAAACCAAGATTGACTTCTTTGGCCTGAATGCCAAATCTCACGCCTGGTGGAAGCCTGGCACCATCCCTACAGTGAAGAATTATGGTTGCAGCATTATGCTGTGGGGATGTTTTTTAGAGGCAGGGACTGCGAGACTAGTCAGGATAGAGGGAAAGATGAACGGAGCAAAGTATAGCGAGATCCTTGTTGAAAATCTGCACTCAGGACCTCAGACTGGGGCGAAGGTTCACCTTCCAACAGGACAACGACCCTAAGCACACAGCCAAGACAATGCAGGAGTGGCTTCAGGACAAGTCTCTGAATGTCCTCAAGTAGCCAGAGCCCGGACTTGAACCCGATTGAACATCTCCGGAGAGTCCTGAAAATAGCTGTGCAGCGACGCTCCCAATCCAACCTGACAGAGCTTGAGAGGATCTGTAGAGAAGAATGGGAGAAACTCCACAACTACAGGTGTGCCAAGCTTGTAGCGTCATACCCAAGAAGACTTGAGGCTGTAATCGCTATCAAAGGTGCTTCAACAAAGTACTGAGTAAAAGTTCTGAATACTTATGTAAACGTGATATTTCCGGGTTGTTTTTTTTAATACATTTGCAAAAATTTATAAAAACCAGTTTTTGCTTTGTCATTGTTGGGTATTGTGTGTAGATTGAGTGTAACAACAAAATGTAGAAAAAGTCAAGTGGTCAGAATACTTTCCAAATGCATTGTATACCCTGAGCTGGAGTGGGGGCTCAGTTTAATTCTTGTATAGAAGACATGGTGGGCTGAGGGTGGAAGTAGAGCTCCACTGTAAAACTCATTGGGGCTAAATGTCCAGCTGGTGTGTCTGTTGCGTTGAGCGTCTATGCTGGTTATGGCTTTACAGGCACATGTGTCTCTGCTGTGACAGGTCCCAGGAGGTTTAACCAGAGCCTTCTTAGGGCTCTCTAGAGCTGGGACTACCCAAAAACTATCCAGGTTGGCTGTGTTTCTACAGGAATACTTACCGTATACGAGATATGGCTTCCTTCTACTACGTGTTTATTATATTAAACAGTTAGAGTACATCGCTCTGTCGTCTCTTGTTTAGGATACATGTTAATCCATAGAGGTAGATTTGTGCAAGTGTAATTTAACCTTTATTAATAAGTGTAAAACTGAAAAACAATAAGCTGAAATCTTTTCAGTGTCGAGGAGATTTATACCAAACTTGAAGTGAAAACAAAGAGAGCATCAAGTTTTGACAAATCTGTCAATCGTTGCAATAATGTTTTCTGCCTCAGTAAGCAAGGGTGGAAGTGTTAAGACTGGGGTCAGGTGAACTTTTAGACTGCCTGGGTGGATGTAGCCTATGTGTATCATAGTTATATGAAAAAGAAAAACAACAACCATGTACTCGTAGCTAAAGAAGCATAGTATTGGTTTGGTTTTTAAGAGAACCACACCTTGTTGAATACTTGAAGTGCAACTTGAGTGTTTCTAAGATGCAAGGAAGTGTATGAAAGTTTTCCTGAACCTCTTGCCGTTGACTCTGGAATGTTAAGATAGTGGCCTACGTTGAATGGCCTGCTGGGAGTTGGAGTTTCCTTGATTCCATCAGGTGACAATGAAAAGGTCATGAATGTAAAATCTTTGTTGTTTTGTGATGGGTAGAGGGTCTGACATTGCACAGAACTTGCACATACAAAGTTTGAAGAAAAAAATGAATAATCTTGCAAAAGAAAAAAAATCTAAACTGTGGATATTTATTTTTAGATATTTTCTCGTTAAATGGACACTTTCACTTTATTTAAAGATATACAAATACAGAGAGAGATATTTACAGTTGTAACAAATGCAAGAGAGGCATGTTACAGTAATCAGAGGACTGGAATGTGTTTGAAACACATGAGTGTGTGCGAATGAGTGTGTGTGTGTGTGCGTGTTAGATTTCAATCTCACCTCAGTTTTTCCTGTTCCTACGTCTCCACAATCATCTGGTTTACAATTCACTTTACTTTCAAAGCTTGAGGTCGCGCTGCATTACCAACATTTAATTGTACATATTTTTACACAGAAATATCTTTGAATAAGTATAGGCCTAGTTCTTAAGATCAATTTCCCTGTTGTTGCTTTTGATTGGAAAATGCTATTATTCATCTCTCATTATGTTAAAGATACCTTTTATAAGATCATCTGATTTTAGGACAATGGGAGTTGCATATATATTTTTCTGTTAATGAAATTAATCATGGATGTTGCTTAAAGATTTAATCATGGGGAAAACAGAGTATTTGCAGTGTACTATATACCTTGTCATGAAAGTTGTAAATATTATATTAGTTTATTTTGCTGCTATAAAAAAGCTGATTATTTGTATTAGTTTTTTTTTTTAAGTACTGTATATACGTTGTGTAAATATGCTTGAGCCTTCATATGTAGAAGTATGGAAGAACACTGTATTGAATGCACCTTTAAAAAAACTCTTAATAACCAAAGAGCTTCTGTCTCTTTATTATTAAACTATACTTTCATACATGGCATTTTGAAGACTAAGTATTAGATATGTATCTACACATATACTGGTAGACTGCATCACCAGCYTCTCTGAAAAACTGTACAAGCGTAATATAAAGTCATGTTAACGTTAGAGGGTGGATTGTTTTTAGGTCAACATGAGTAAGTCCAACGTACTGTAAGACCTTGGGTTGTCCGAAGGTCTTGTAGATGAAGAAGCGTACACAACAGCTATCAGTGCATTAGACGGACAAATGAAGCGACTCAACATAATTTATCAGGGGATATCAAATGAATACAAAATGGGAGAGGGAATAGTGACACCTCCACACCATATTCCAGTCCCACAATACTAAAGTCTTAGTCACTTAAGGGCCCATCACTGAGGTCAAACGACAGGTCATCCCCACTGATAGATAGGCAAAGTGAGCTAACCACAGCTTCCTCTTTCAATTAAAGCCACGCTCTGTAAGAGCATGTTTGCTTATGATAAGGTGAAACAGTTGTTGTCATAGGCTACATTAGTTGTATATAATGTCTAATATGCCACGGCTGTCAGTCAATCAGCATTCAGATCTTGAACCACCCGATTTATAATACTTCTTAAACCAATGGGTATATTTGCTAAAAATGTTTTACTGTAAATTTACCAGACTGCAATACTATGACTTGGACATAAAATCATATCTACCATACGTAATGTACACGACACCTTGAGGACAAAAATGTCCACTTGTCTGTGAATGTTGTCAACAGTCCCTTATACAAGGCTGCCACCTTGTGGTGTTGTACTGTTACATTTCTCACCACTGGATACTATTCTGTATTTCATTTGTTTTTCTTGCCGCTGGATGGTCGCGTTTAACGTCATAGCAACCAGCAGTCCTATACATTCTTATTATAGTCATCTTAATTGAAACATGTGATTAGTTGTAGCCTACAATAGAACACTCAATTGAAACGCAATACATTTTTAACACGTTTGATTTCAATTAGTTGTCTGTGTCAGCATACATAGGCTATTACTCCTGAATCAAATTTAAATCTGTGTAGGCTATTAGCCGCCTTTTCAATTCAATTCAAGGGGCTTTATTGGCATGGGAAACGTGTTAACATTGCCAAAGCAAGTGAGGTAGATAATATACAAAAGTGAAATAAACAATAAAAATTAACAGTAAACATTACACATACAGAAGTTTCAAAACAATAAAGACATTACCAATGTCATATTATATATATACAGTGTTGTAACAATGTACAAATGGTTAAAGTACACAAGGGAAAATAAATGAGCATAAATATGGGTTGTATTTACAATGGTGTTTGTTCTTCACTGGTTGCCCTTTTCTTGTGGCAACAGGTCACACATCTTGCTGCTGTGATGGCACACTGTGGAATTTCACCCAGTAGATATGGGAGTTTATCAAAATTGGATTTGTTTTCGAATTCTTTGTGGATCTGTGTAATCTGAGGGAAATATGTCTCTCTAATATGGTCATACATTGGGCAGGAGGTTAGGAAGTGCAGCTCAGTTTCCACCTCATTTTGTGGGAAGTGAGCACATAGCCTGTCTTCTCTTGAGAGCCATGTCTGCCTACGGCGGCCTTTCTCAATAGCAAGGCTATGCTCACTGAGTCTGTACATAGTCAAAGCTTGAGCCTTCATATGTAGAAGTATGGAAGAACACTGTATTGAATGCACCTTTAAAAAAACTCTTAATAACCAAAGAGCTTCTGTCTCTTTATTATTAAACTATACTTTCATACATGGCATTTTGAAGACTAAGTATTAGATATGTATCTACACATATACTGGTAAACTGCATCACCAGGAAGTTGTATGGAGCCATCAACAGATAGTGGTCATACAAAAGCAGGCGTTTACATTCCTCAATTTGATATGGAGATATGTCGAAGACTAACAGATGAACTCTCAGTATACTCTGTTGAACTGTTGCCAATAGTAGCTGCCCGTGTAGTAGTGTGATTRTGTTTGGTTCTTTATTAATTTAGTCTGTGAACTGTGATTAATCCAATACAGTAGGAGGCGGCATGCAGTTGTAACGTTTTTTTGCGGACTGCCAAATTATCGAAGAAGAACCAGCCCCAGCAAGCGGTGGTACATTTGCTCCACTTGAGCTAGTGATGGGAAGTTCGGGTCTTTTCGACTTGTTCACTAAAAATAACGAATCTTTCGACTAATGTTGTTAATTTGAGTCAGTAATGACCAGAGCACACATGGCCACCTACCGTCGAACAAGAAACTGAAAACTCGAAAGAGTCATGAGCATATTGGAGCTGTCATTTGTGACTAAGACTTGTAAACTTGTGCTTTAAACAATGTACATTGGTTGATTGCTAGGCATACAAATAAGATTTTGTCTTGCTACATTTGAAACGAGGTATAGTTATGGCGGATACCGGACTAGATTGTGAACGACTTAATGGCATGCATTGCTTGACAGCAGTGAGGGTGATAAGTAGCTGTCGACTCGCCCTAAATTCTTCCGTTGCTCTGTCGTTTGCTACACACTTCCATAGATGAAGAGGGAAAGAGATGCCCAACTCAGCGGAAAATCTGTCTCCCTCCAGCAGGTGGCGTTTTTTCCCCCACCAAGCATGGAGTTCAATGAGTGTCGAATTTGATCAACAACAAAAATAAATGACTTATTTGCTAGTTGAGGTTTGTTTGGTGGAATGTACGTTTCGTGATGCTTAAGTTGTTAAGAGTGTACTGATATAAATAGGACATGTATCTTGTCATAAATGCATAATTCAATTTAAGGGGCTTTGTTGGCATGAAAAACACATGTTTACATTGACAAAGCAAGTGACATAGACAATAAACAAAAGTGAAATAAACAATAAAAATGTAACAGTAAACATTACACTTACAAAAGTTCCAAAACAATAGACATTTCAAATGGCATATTATGTCTATCTATATAGTGTTGTAACAATGTGCAAATAGTTAAAGTACAAAAGGGAAAATAAATAAACATAAATGTTGGTTGTATTTACAATGGTGTTTGTTCTTCACTGGTTGTCCTTTTCTTGTGGCAGGTCACAAACAGGGGCCTGTTGCACAAAACTAGGATAAGGGATTAAGCCAGGATATCTTGGTGATCCTGGCTCAATTGATCCGTAATCCGGTTGCACTAAAGATGGATAGGGGGCAGGAGGATATGTTATGGTATAAATTACCATGGAGATTTATTCTGTGGAGCTAGCCTGCTCCAGACCAGGCTAAATTCCAGGATCTATTTAATCTCATCCCTAATGTCAGTCAGCAGTCACCACAAATGGAAACCAATAGTTATTTCACTGCTCACTATACATTGTTATCACATATAACTAGACCCACTGTTATTATTTAAACGTTTGTTGATCATTAATTTCAATGATTTTGGATAAAAAATGATTTTTAGATGATGTTGCTATCATTAGATAATTTACAGTTTCCCATAGACTATAAGGCTATATATAAAATGATAGAATATTAGGGCCACAGAGGGGAAAAAAACACAAGTCATAATATTGTAACCAGTTGTTTTAAAGGAGGACAGTTGTTAAAATGACAGATGTGGGGCATTTCGTGAAATTGTACTTCAGTATGTGTTCATAAACAAAGACATGCTGATGTGCCAGAATATTAAGTATCACATTGTCATAAGTATCAAACTGTAAAAACAATATGTAGCTTTTCTGCAGAAAGAACCAGCCTCATAAATTTATGACTTTATCCTTTTCTTCAGTGTGGCCCTAGTACTCTGTCATATAAACAAATACACATTCCATATGAATATAAAAACACAATGTGTAACATTATGTTCCTTTATTGAATAAGGACAAAACAAAGCAGGTAAACCATCAGCTCCTTTCGAAACTGAAGTCACAGTGACTCTACAAGATGGAAAGCACAGAATCCAAGCATATTATACAAAATGATACATACACATTCAAAGGTCTGTATATAACACACCCTGCATGTCTGCACACTAAAATAAATGCAGGACAAATCCATACACATCAACTGAACAGACAAATGAATGGATGCAGTAGCCTCCTGCAGCCTTGTATTACACACAGTAACCGCACAAACATCATAAGAGGCCAAATTCGTCAAAAAACGAACCCAAAAAACCCAAATTCCTCTGCCACCGCAGGACATATTTAACCAAAATTGAAAGCACACATACTAACTAAAATAATTCAACACATATTGGTCCCTCAGCAGCCGACCACTGTCGTCATCAGGGAAGATTGCCGGATTGTCCCAGTCCATGGCTGTGGCACTCTGGGGCCCTCTCCTTCCTCAGGCAGGCCACATTGTGGAGGACAGCACAAGCCACAGTAATATCACATGCCTAACAGGGCTGACCCTTAATTTGTGAAGGCAGTGAAAGCGTGCCTTCAGGAGGCCAAAGGTCATTTCAACTCTGGCCCTGGTGTCCTGGCATGGGCATGGTTGTAGGCCTGCTGTGCTTCCTGGGTGTTGGAAAGGTGTCAGGAGAAAAGGCTGGCAGCCATACCCCCTGTCTCCCAGCAACACACCAGAGAATTCACCTGTCAACACAAAACTCATCATTACTACCTCATAAACACAGTGATATTCTTGACACAGCCATGATGTTATAAATAGGGGTTGTGTGGCTTACCTTGTGATAGGCACTGATAGATTTCAGAGGCCCGAAAGATTCTGGAGTCATGGACTGAGCCAGGCCATTTTGCCACAACATTGCTGATCACACCAGTCAGCATTGCAGACCATCTGAAATCATAAGATGAGGAATATTACACCAATCAATGCACATCACTGGCAATGCAGAGTGTTCGTCAATGACAATATCAAAAAGTTATGTTCACCTGAACATTAATGCTGTGAAAGATTTCCTATTCACAAAATCGGCCTCATGGGCACCTGAGGGGCTTTTATCCTTATGTGTGTGCAGTCCACTGCACCAATGACATTGGGGAAACCTGTCACAAAGTAATGAGTATCCACTATGTGTTAACAGTTGTCCTGTAATTTGTAGATCCTCTTACCTGCAATCCTATAGAACTCCTCTTTGATGTCACAGAGTCTTCTGTGGCCAGGGAAGGAGATGAAGACATCTGCTAATGCTTGATAGCCAGACACACACTCTTTATTGTGCGGCAAATTGTGGCCTGTTCAGCTGTTCTGCATCCCCCACTGAGTACAGGAAGGCTCCACTAGCAAAAAAGCGCAAGGCCACACAAACCATTTGCTCCCACCACTCAGTGCATGGCTCCGTGCAGTGCGGTGCTTAATCCTGGGACCCAGTAGTCTGCATAGATACCTGATGCCATCTGCAGAAAACCTGTATCTTTCATATAGATGGTCATCAGGAAGGCCAGTGGGTCCAACCGGTCCCTGAAGACCTTTCTCGCCTGAAGGCTCTCCTCAGCACAAGTGCTTCTCATCCACCACATCTCACACGAATGGCATGCCATTGTCAGAGCAGAAAGGAACACACAATTTGGGCCTTCATATAGGCTAGTGGCCACACCTGGTGCTGGGGGGTGGGCAAAAGAGGGCGATGCCTTATAACGATGACTTGGTTGTACTGATTGCTGGATAAAATAAAAAAACCTTAGAAAGATGCCACCGTCCTGTGTGCTACAAATAAGAGCTCATATGTCATGGCTCACTTGACTTTACGAGAATATACCTAATTTTTATTTGAGCTGTTGTCATCTTCTTGGAGCTGGGGAGGAAAGAAAAATAATGATTAATACATTTGTGTTACAGTTAGCATACAGTGTACATTGAAGGCATATCTCACCTCCCTCTCAAGTTTTTTTATTTCAAGGTCCAGTTCCTAATTGTCCTCTTTTTTATTTCGGACTCCAGTGCAAGATTTTCCATCTTTTTCTTCTTGTACTGAATGTCTATGTCTGCCAGTTCTATTTGCGCCGGAGGTGGTTGCCATACAACTTTCTGATAGCTTGTGAGCTCTGGAACACAATACAATTAGCGCAGCTGGAATTGGCAGGATGTGGTGTCCTTTTATTAATACGCACTATGTTGCCAGGCTGGTTTTCCACTGTATAGCATCTGGGTCCTGTAAAAGAAATTAGATTTTTTGATTTTGATGAGGACTCCTCACCATTGTAGAGTAAATAGTACTTTCACAGTTAACATGATACCTCATGCCTTCTGGAACCAGAGAGATGGTCTCCTCCTCATCATCGTCTCCATCATGTGCTGTTGCTGCTGCACTGGGCCTTCACCCTATCACATTTAATCGGATTCATATTGAAGCTAGTAGACAAGACATGCCAGCCTACAGTATGCCTTTGATGGAGTACTCACTGGATCAGCATCGTCTGTGTGCTTGTGCTGGTGGCTCTAACAGGAACACAGTGCTGCCAGACACTGCAAGGCAATAGGTAAACCAAAGTCAGACAGTCCAAATTGATTCAATTGAATGTGGTTGTATCCCATGTAGAGATGGGCATGATGATGATGATGATATGACTAGTGGAGTAGCATGTAATCTGCTGATCCTATGGGCCTACAATCCCCGGGATGATTGCCTAAGGTCAATGTGGTTCGTCCATGTCTCATTGGGTGTGGTAGTTTTCCGTTCATTCATCATTTGTTTTTTTTGTTCCATTCAGGCATTCACTCACTCACTAATGAATTATTCACCCTCTCTTTCTCTATTTCCTAATGGCTGCAACCTCTGTGTAATAGTCCCCTGTCCACTTGTTGTTGGCCCCAGCCCTTTTATCGGCTTGCATGAATTGGGCACCGTGTCCTGTCCAAATGGGATTAATAAATCATTTAATAACCCACAGCTATGGAAGACATCCATTATAGAATTTCAGCTGTTTATTTTATATAAGCTTAAATAAGTACACCAACACTGAACCCAAGCGCTTAACATTCAATAATACTACGAACTAATAATGTTCAAAGAATCACAGTCAGTTCCAATTTAATAAGAACAAAGTTAGAAATGAGTCTGTTTGGATAAGGCAGGGGCTAAGTCCCAAATGACACCCTTATTCCTGTAAAGTGCACTTCTTTGACCAAGAGCATATGCAACTATATCGGGAATGGGTGTAATTTTGTGATGCAGGGCTCCGGTTCTCGTCCTCCTTTTAACTGGCTGTTAGTCCCTAGCTGGGTTAACATTGACTGTAATTGACGTGTTAATGATGGGACAGCGTGTCACGCTGTGTTCTCTCTGTTTCTTTATAACCAAATCTAAAATGACTATTACATTCTTGCCTAAGCCAATTACAACCACTCTCTGTAACAGGTAGTTAGAGAGGATTGAAGTGGGAGTGTTTTCTGGTTGGAAACCCTGCGACACAAGTCCAGGAGATTGACTTATGCGGTCTGTGTCCTGTGTCTGTCGGCTATTGCGTTAGGGAACCCAAAAGTTTCAGACTCTTAGGTCCCATCTCAAAAGCCAAACCTATTCCTCTACCAGTGCACTACTACTTTATAGAGCCCTATGGACATAATGTAGAGAATAGGCTGCATTTGGGACTGCATTATGAGAGTACAATGCTGTGTGGACCCCACCCCACCTTCTAGCTCTGAGTCTTACTGATGGCTACCTTATTGAGGGAAAATGTACTTTTCTTTTAACATGTATATGTGGTTGTCCCACCTAGTTATCTGAAGTGAATGTTCTGTAAGTTGTTCTGGGTAAGGCGTCTGCTAACATGACTCAAATGTAACTGTAGTCTTTTGATTGTTTTTTGTTAATTTTGTTTGTTTGTTTAGTGAATATTGTTGAATGTTGTTTGTCAATTCAGGTTCCAGTCCAGATAAGGTTCCCCCAGCCGTACCAAGCCTGTTACCAACAGCCCCCCCACACCGTCACAACCCCCCTCGGACCTCGCAAGCCTGACAGGCAGACGCGACCCCCAGGATATACCTTACGGGGGACAAGCCCAGCCAGCCCAATGCCCAAGCCTAACATCTGTGATGGAGGCTTCAACACCTGGCCATTCTGAGACGAGAGATGTTCTGTTCAAGGTAGGAAGTCACTGTGTTGAACCAATCCACTACTTCAACTTACATTCAAAAGAACTACCTGAGTGGCAATCACCTTTGGGCATGAGAGAGTTTGCAACAACCAAAGAAAAACAACAAACATGACGGCATACAACAAACACACCAACATATATGACCAACACAGGCACACTTTCACAGCAAGATAGCACACATTCAAATGTTCATGGTCCTGGTGTGTGTGTGCATGCATACTTGTGTGTCATTCCAGCTCAAAGGACCAGGGCCCGGTTGCATAAAACACCTTCAGTTTAATTTTCCCCTTATTTTACTTTAAAGTTTCCTTAACTTTAAGGTCAGTTGCACAAAACATTTTTAATGTGAATTTCCCCCTTAAATTAAGTGAAAAATTGAAGTGTGCCCTGATGAGGCCCTTAACGGTTTCATCCGTATGGATATCAATTTAAACAGCATTTGTGAGATTAATGTTGCTTTTATTTCTGCTCTGGTTACAAAATAAAAATGTCTTAGGTAAAC
>NC_036869.1:4635863-4664510 GCF_002910315.2 Salvelinus sp. IW2-2015
TGCCTTATAACGATGACTTGGTTGTACTGAATGCTGGGAAAATAAAAAAAAACCTTAGAAAGATGCCACCGTCCTGTTGCTCACAATAAGAGCTCATATGTCATGGCTCACTTGACTTTACGAGAATATACCTAATTTTTATTTGAGCTGTGTCATCTTCTTGGAGCTGGGGAGGAAAGAAAAATAATGATTAATACATTTGTGTTACAGTTAGCATACAGTGTACATTGAAGGCATATCTCACCTCCCTCTCAAGTTTTATTTCAAGGTCCAGTTTCCTAATTGTCCTCTTTTTTATTTCGGACTCCAGTGCAAGATTTTCCATCTTTTCTTCTTGTACTGAATGTCTATGTCTGCCAGTTCTATTTGGCGCCGGAGGTGGTTGCCATACAACTTTCTGATAGCTTGTGAGCTCTGTGAACACAATACAATTAGCGCAGCTGGAATTTGGCAGGATGTGGTGTCCTTTTATTAATACGCACTATGTTGCCAGGCTGGTTTTCCCACTGTATAGCATCTGGGTCCTGTAAAAGAAATTAGATTTTGATTTTGATGAGGACTCCTCACCATTGTAGAGTAAATAGTACTTTCACAGTCTTAACATGATACCTCATGCCTTCTGGAATCCAGAGAGATGGTCTCCTCCTCATCATCGTCTCCATCATGTGCTGTTGCTGCTGCACTGGGCCTTCACCCTATCACATTTAATCGGATTCATATTGAAGCTAGTAGACAAGACATGCCAGGCCTACAGTATGCCTTTGATGGAGTACTCACTGGATCAGCATCGTCTGGTGCTTGTGCTTGGTGGCTCTAACAGGAACACAGTGCTGCCAGACACTGCAAGCAATAGGTAAACCAAAGTCAGACAGTCCAAATTGATTCAATATGAATGTGGTTGTATCCCATGTAGAGATGGAAGGACATACCTTGAATGAAGCGGTGGCATCTGAGGAACCTATGCTCGTCTCTTTCCCCCAGATCCCCTCTAAGACGGGCCTGCCTTTATTTAGCTCCAAGGCCATGTCCTCTGCTGGGGTAAGTCAGCCTTTGGTGACCCACCACCCGTGCCTTGTCTGTGGGTATTCTCTTTTCACTGCTAAAACATACAGACAATGTGTGAGCAGGCACCTTCTGGTACAAATATATGCTTGTGCTTTGTTAAATATTAGTCAGGACCATACCATTCTGCAGAATGTTCTTGTATTTGATTTTGACCTGCTGCCATGTCCGTTTTGGCCCGTTCATGTTTAATCTACACACACACACACACACACACACACATTTAATGGAGTCACACTGCAAAAAATTACTGGTATTTTTGTCTTGTTTCAGTAAAAATATCAAAAAATGATCATAGCTTTATACAGTGTGATGGAGTTACTTTACACAATTTCACTCATATCTGCAGTGCATTTCAATTAAAAATTTAACCGTTTCATAATTACAGTACAACTGCATTTTTGGAGATGTGAATTAAATATTTGAATTTAATTGTGATGTTTCAGCGAGCGGTGAGTGTTAATTGTGCACTACTTACGCATTCAGCGGTCTGCAATATTTGCCACGCTTTTTCCTTTGCTTTATCACTGTCCGTGTTGCCTTTCTCTTAATTATATATTTTACCTCCTCGTATGCCTCCATGAGGATTTGTGCTTCCGACGGGGAAAAGTACGCGGCTCTAGTTGCCATGGTAAATCAGTTAATCTGTGATCTGTGGCGGGGTCTATTTGAGTGAGCCGTGAGCGCGCACCTATCCAGGATTGGTTTCACCTGGCTTAATGAATCCGTGTCTGCTCATCCTGGCTTGGTCTTTGTGCAACCAATTAAGCCTGGACGCACATGTTTTGGCTTCATTGAGCTCAGCTGAGTCATTTATCCCGGATGTCTTAATTCTACTTTTGTGCAACAGGCCCCAGGTCACAAATCTTGCTGCTGTGATTGCACACTGAGGTATTTCACCCAGTAGATATGGGAGTTTATCAAAATCGTATTTGTTTTCAAATTCTTTGTGGGTCTGTGTAATCTGAGGGAAATATGTCTCTCTAATATGGTCATACATTTGGCAGGAGGTTAGGAAGTGCAGTTCAGTTTACACCTTTCTCAATAGCAAGGCTATGCTCACTGAGTCTGTACATAGTCAAAGTTTTCCTTAAGTTTGGGTCAGTCACAGTGGTCAGGTATTCTGCCACTGTGTACTATGTTTAGGGCCAAATAGCATTCTAGTCTGCTCTGTTTTTTTGTTAATTCTTTCCAATGTGTCAAGTAATTATCTTTTTGATTCTCATTATTTGGTTGGATCTAATTTTGTTGCTGTTCTGGGGCTCTGTGGGGTCTGTTTGTGTTTGTGAACAGAGCCCCATGACCAGCAAGGCGACCGGAAACATGACCAAATACAAACAGTGTAGATATTCCCTCCGCAAGGCAATCAAACAAGCTAGGAGTCCGTATAGAAACAAAGAGTCGCAATTCAACGGCTCAGACACGAGACGTATATGGCAGGGTCTACAGTTAATCACGGACTACAAAAAGAAAATCAGCCCTGTCGCGGACCACGATGTCCTGCTCCAAGACAAACTTAACAACTTCTTTGCTCGCTTTGAGGACAATATAGTGCCAACGACACAGCCCGCTACCAAAACCCGCTGGCTCTCCCTGCAGCCAACGTCAGTAAAGCATTTAAACGTGTTAACCTTCGCAAGGTTGCCGGCCTAGACAGCATCCCTAGCCGCGTCCTCAGAGCATGCTCAGACCAGCTGGCTGGTGTGTTTACGGACATATTCAATCAATCGTTATCCCAGTCTGCTGTTCCCACATGCTTCAAGAGGGCCACCATTGTTCCAGTTCCCAAGAAAGCAAAGGTAACTGAGCTAAATTACTATCGCCCCGTAGCACTCACTTCCGTCATCATGAAGTGCTTTGAGAGACTAGTCAAGAATCATATCAACTCCACCCTACCTGACACTCTAGACCCACTCCAATTTGCTTACCGCCCCAATAGGTCAACAGACAACGCAATCGCAATCACACTGCACATTGCCCTAACCCATCTGGACAAGAGGAATAGCTATGTAAGAATGCTGTTCATGGACTAGAGCTCAGCATTTAACACCATAGTACCCTCCAAACTCGTCATTAAGCTCGAGATCCTGGGTCTCGACCCCGCCCTGTGCAACTGGGTCCTGGACTTCCTGACGGGCTGCCCCCAGGTGATAAGGGTAGGAAACAACATCTCCACCCCGCTGATCCTCAACACTGGGGCCACACAAGGGTGCGTTCTCAGCCCTCTCCTGTACTCCCTGTTCACCCATGACTGCGTGGCCATGCACGCCTCCAACTCAATCATCAAGTTTGCAGACAACACTACAGTGGTAGGCTTGATTACCAACAACGACGAGACGGCCTACAGGGAGGAGGTGAGGGCCCTCGGAGTGTGGTGTCAGGAAAACAACCTCACACTCAACGTCAACAAAACAAAGGAGATGATCGTGGACTTCAGGAAACAGCAGAGGGAGCACTCCCCTTACCCACATCGACGACGGGATAGTAGTGGAGAAGGTGTAAAGTTTTAAGTTCCTTGGCGTACACATCACGGACAAACTGAAATGGTCCACCCACACAGACAGCGTGGTGAAGGTGCAACAGCGCCTCTTCAACCTCAGTAGGCTGAAGAAATTTGGCTTGTCACCAAAATCACTCACAAACTTTTACAGATACACAATCGAGAGCATCCTGTCGGGCTGTATCACCGCCTGGTACGGCAACTGCTCCACCCACAACCATAAGGCTCTCCAGAGGGTAGTGAGGTCTGCACATGTAACAGTATTGCTTCCGTCACTCTCCTTGCCCCGACCTGGGCTCGAACCAGGGACCCTCTGCACACATCAACAACAGTCACCCACGAAGCCTCGTTACCCATCACTCCACAAAAGCCACGGCCCTTGCAGAGCAAGGGGAACAACTACTTCAGGTCTCAGAGCGAGTGACGTCACCGATTGAAAAACTATTAGCGCGCACCACCGCTAACTAGCTAGCCATTTCACATCGGTTACACACAACGCATCACTGGGGGCAAACTACCTGCTCTCCAGGACACCTACACCACCCGATGTCACAGAAAGGCCAAAAAGATCATCAAGGACAACAACCCCCCGAGCCACTGCCTGTTCACCCCGCTATCATCCAGAAGGCGAGGTCAGTACAGGTGCATCAAAGCTGGGACGGAGAGACTGAAAAACAGCTTCTATCTCAAGGCCATTAGACTGTTAACAGCCATCACTAACATTGAGTGGCTGCTGCCAACATACTGACTCAAATCTCTAGCCACTTTAATAATAAAAAATTGGATGTAAGAAATGTATTAGTCACTTTAAACTATGCCACTTTATATAATGTTTACATACCCTACTCTACTCATCTCATATGTATATACTGTACTCTATACCATCTACTGCATCTTGCCTATGCCGTTCGGCCATCGCTCATCCATATATATTTTAATGTACATATTCTTATTCATTCCTTTACACTTGTGTGTATAAGGTAGTTCTTGTGAAATTGTTAGATTACTTGTTAGATATTACTGCATGTTCGGAACTAGAAGCACAAGCATTTCGCCGAACGGCATAGGCAAGATGCAGTAGATGGTATAGAGTACAGTATATACATATGAGAAGAGTAATGTAGGGTGTGTAAACATTATATAAAGTGGCATAGTTTAAAGTGACCTGTGATACATTTGTTACATCCAATTTTTAATTATTAAAGTGGCTAGAGATTGAGTCAGTATGTTGGCGGCAGCCTTGTTGGCAGCAGCCATTATTTAAAGTGACTAGTGATACATGTATTACATCCAATTTTTTATTATTGAAGTGGCTAGAGATTTGAGTCAGTATGTTGGCAGCAGCCACTCAATGTTAGTGATGGCTGTTAACAGTCTGATGGCCTTGAGATTGAAGCTGTTTTCAGTCTCTCGGTCCCAGCTTTGATGCACCTGTACTGACCTCGCCTTCTGGATGATAGCGGGGTGAACATGCAGTGGCTCGGGGGGTTGTTGTCCTTGATGATCTTTTTCACCTTCCTGTGACATCGGGTGGTTTAGGTGTCCTGGAGGGCAGGTATTTTGCCCCCAGTGATGCGTTGTGCAGACCTCACTACCCTCTGGAGAGCCTTACGGTTTTGGGTGGAGCAGTTGCCGTACCAGGCGGAGATACAGCCCGACAGGATGCTCTCGATTGTGCATCTGTAAAGGTTTGTGAGTGTTTTTGGTGACAAGCCAAATTTCTTCAGCCTCCTGAGGTTGAAGAGGTGCTGTTGCGCCTTCTTCACCACGCTGTCTGTGTGGGTGGACCATTTCAGTTTGTCCGTGATGTGTACGCCAAGGAACTTAAAACTTTCCACCTTCTCCACTACTGTCCCATCGGTGTGGATAGGGGAGTGCTCCCTCTGCTGTTTCCTGAAGTCCACGATCATCTCCTTTGTTTTGTTGACATTGAATGTGAGGTTATTTTCCTGACACCACACTCCGAGGGCCCTCACCTCCTCCCTGTAGGCCGTCTCGTCGTTGTTGGTAATCAGGCCTACCACTGTAGTGTTACTCCTGTTACTCGTGCATGGCCACGCAGTCATGGGTGAACAGGGAGTACAGGAGAGGGCTGAGAACGCACCCTTGTGGGGCCCCAGTGTTGAGGATCAGCGGGATGGAGATGTTGTTTCCTACCCTCACCACCTGAGGGCGGCCCGTCAGAAAGTCCAGGACCCAGTTGCACAGGGCGGGGTCAAGACGCAGCGTCTCGAGCTTAATGATGAGTTTGGAGGGTACTATGGTGTTAAATGCTGAGCTGTAGTTGATGAACAGCATTCTTACATAAGTATTCCTCTTGTCCAGATGGGTTAGGGCAGTGTGCAGTGTGATTGCGTAGTCTGTGGACCTATTGGGGCGGTAAGCAAATTGGAGTGGGTCTAGGGTGTCCGGTAGGGTGGAGGTGATATGATTCTTGACTAGTCTCTCAAAGCACTTCATGATGACGGAAGTGAGTGCTACGGGGCGATAGTCGTTTAGCTCAGTTACCTTAACTTTCTTGGGAACAGGAACAATGGTGGCCCTCTTGAAGCATGTGGGAACAGCAGACTGGGATAGAAATTTATTGAATATGTCCGTAAACACATCAGCCAGCCAGGTGGTCTGCGCATGCTCTGAGGACGCAGCTAGGGATGCCGTCTGGGCCGGCAGCCTTGCGAGGGTTAACACGCTTAAATGTTTTACTCACGTCGGCCAAGGAGAAGGAGAGCCCACAGTCTTTGGTAGCGGGCCGTGTCGGTGGCACTATTGTTCTCAAAACGCGCAAAGAAGTTGTTTAATTTGTCTGGGAGCAAGACATCGATGTTCACGACGGGGCTGGTTTTCTTTTTGTAATCCGTGATTGTCTGTAGACCCTGACACATACGTCTCGTGTTTGAGCCGTTGAATTGCGACTCCACTTTGTCTCTATACTGACTCCTTGCTTGTTTGATTGCCTTATGGAGGGAATAAGTACACTGTTTGTATCGGTCATGTTTCCAGTCATCTTGCCATGATTAAATGTGTTGGTACGTTCTGTCAGTTTTGCGCAATTGCTGCCATCAATCCACGGGTTTCTGGTTAGGGAAGGTTTTAATGGTCACAGTGGGTACAACATCTCCTATACACCTCCTTATAAACTCGCTCACCGAGACAGTGTATACGTCAATGTTATTGTCTGAGGCTACCCGGAACATATCCCAGTCCACGTGATCGAAGCAATCTTGAAGCGTGGAATCCGATTTGTCAGACCAGCGTTGAATAGACTTAAGCACGGGCGCTTCCTAACTTCCCTTTAGTTTCTGCCTATAGGAGGGGAGCAACAAGATGGAGTCATGGTCAGATTTGCCAAAAGGAGGGCGGGGGAGGGCCTTGTATGCATCGCGGAAGTTAGAGTAGCAGTGGTCGAGTGTGTTACTCGCTCGTGTACTGCAATCAATATGCTGATAAAATTTAGGTTGCCTTTTACTCAGATTAGCTTTGTTAAAATTCCCAGCTACAATAAATGCAACCTCAGGATATGTGGTTTCCAGTTTGCATAAAGTCCAGTGAAGTTCCTTGATGGCCGTCTTGGTATCTGCTTGCGGGGGGATATACACGGCTGTGTCGATAACCGAGGAGAAGGGCATTTGATTGTGAGGAATTCTAGGTCAGGTGAACAAAAGGACTTGAGTTCTTGTATGTTGTTACAATTACACCATGAGTCGTTAATCATGAAACATGCACCCCCGCCGTTCTTCTTACCAGAGAGATGTTTGTTCTTGTCCGCGCGATGCACTGAAAATCCTGTTGGCTGTCTGGACTCCGACCGCATGTCCCCAGCTAGCCATGTCTCTGTGAAACAGAGTATGTTACAATCCCGCTCTGGCACCCTCTCCTCCGATGGCATTGTTTTGGGTTGACCTCTGGAATCAGTTCAAATGCCCTGGGAGGTACAGACAAAGGATCCGCTTGGGAAAAGTTGTATTCTTGGTCGTAGTGCTGGTTGTGCTGTTAAGTTGACGTCTCTCTGATATCCAATAGTTCTTCCCGGCTGTATGAATTAACACTCAAGATGTTCTGGCCTAACAATGTAAGAAATAATACATTTAAAAAGAATACTGCTTACCCAGAATCAGGTGTCGGACTCAGCCCTTAATCAAAATGAATGACAGCACAGAATCGGGCCAAATACATTGGGCCATTTCCTTCTACCAAAATTCAGCCGACTTTGCCGGCATCTTACCAGAATCCCCCCAGAAGTGGCCCGATGCAAATTTAAATAAATTTATACAAAATTACCCGATTTAGTAATTTTAAATATTACTATTATACATTTTATACATAAAAATTATACCCGTCCACAAAAAAACATTTTATTTCAGATGAAACACCATACACCTGGTGACCATGTCAGCGTGCATGCGCCTAGCCCACCAAAGGAGTCGCTACAGCGCGAAGGGAGAAGGACATCCCAGCCGGCCAAACCCTACCCTCACTCGGACGACACTGGGCCAATTGTGCATCGCCTCATGGTTCTCCCGGTCGCGGCCGGCACGGGTCTCGAACCACCATCTGTAGAAATGCTGCACCACTCGGGAAGTTCCATCCACAAAGTTTTTAATGCTTATCAATTGCCTTGCACAAAGTATCAAAATACTAAAATACTACACAAGACTCTTAAATAGTTTCATTTAAATGTTAATAGTATTTTTTGATCACCTAAACAATGAGGAAAATATGGAAAAATAAATAAATAATGAAATGTTAATTATATAAAGCAGCCCGTGTAATCATATGCCAGAGAGTGGCCCCAATCGGCCCGAGCCCCAAGTAATACATTTGGGCCAGATAACTCGCACCGAATCGGCCAGAGCTCAATCCCCGCATCCTAGCCATAAGTAATACTGCCCGAAGGCAGCCCAGACTCGGGCCTTATTACGTCTGCCGAGTCTGACACTCAGCCAGAATCGGCCCAGATCCACACAGTGCCGATTCTGGCTGAGTGTCAGACTCAGCTAGCTGGGTAGTTTCCTAAGGACTAGAAGCGATGCGACCATCTCTGTCAGCGCCATCTTGCTAGGAATGTGACATATGTTTTTGTTCTTTTTTATAAAGCCAAAAATATTGGATAAGTGGTTTATCCATACATCTCCGTTTTGGATAGATAACTCCTTGTGTTGTTGTTTGTTTCGAGTTTTCCAATTTTCCCAGAAGTGGTTAGAGTCTATGGATTATTAAATTACATTGAGCGGATTTCTGACGTGTTGTTTTAGTAATTCGTAGGCGCAGGTTATCTGGGTCTCTATGTGTTCTATTTTAGTTTCTTCTCTGCGAGAAGTATCAAACGTCCGTGAGCGTGGTGTAGCGTTTGGGCAAAAGGAGTTTGTGTTGCCAGGCAATACGATAAGCAGTTGTTCACGAACTGCAGCCCCCCAAACAATTCGCTCTCGAGTTTATTGAGCAGAGGCTGTGTATGTTTTGGTTCTACAAAGCTGTGTCCATCAGTACGTTAAATAATCAATTAATTGAAGTCATTCTTGCACCATGCAATCAATGATCAGTTCTAAACATGTATTTTTCTTCTCTACGCTATTTATATATTTTCCTGCGAGCATCCGCTGAGTAGGAGGAGCGTAAATTAATTATGCTATAGGAGTCAATGCAGCTCACCCGGTTCCGTTCACGTAAAAGAGCCGGCTCATTTGGCTCCCAAACGGCTGTTGGTTCAAAACGCTTAAAAATCGACCTAGATCAACAGATCACCGGATGTTTAAATGTGAAGCATCCGGTTGGCATTTCCACTCACTACCAAATATGGTGATGAGAGGAAGCCCAGTTGGCGGCAGTGAGAGAAGACGGTGCGAGATAGATTTTGGGTGACATTCTGCACATTTTCTCATCGATTAAACATTTGATCTCCATACAGTTGTCTGTTTACAAATATAGACTCTGTAACAAACAGTGGACTGCGTTTTGTCGACTTTACCCTTTGACAAAGTAAAAATAAAATTGCGTTGTTTAGGAGTTATTTCACATGTGCACTTCACAGAGTAGGCGTTCCATAACTGAAATGTGCAAATAAATGCTAGAACACGCCAATAGGATCTCACTAGCTCGTGGTTGGGTCTGCCCACTTTGCCCACTATGATTAATTTTCTCCCATTGGAAACTACAGGCTCCGGTCTATCTTGGCTTAGTTATACAAATCTTTGCTGGAACGAAGAAAAAAATAGCAAATCTCCAATGTAAAGCCCAAAAGGTTGGATACCATTGTGTCAGATAGTGAAATGTGCGCTCAAATAAAATGGTAACTTACCTGGCCAAATTATTATATGGCCTGCAAAAAAAACAAGAATGTATTTTTTACGCACTGAAACAAATCAGCGTGGACCTGATTGAGTGCTGCTCAACTATTTATTGTTTCTGCAGTGAGGATTCACTATCTTTAGATCATTATGTTGTAACTTATCTGCAGAAAAACGTTTTGACCTCAAAAAGCAGTAGTAGCAGTATGCACATCAGGGAGTCAAATACACGGCTCTTTCGCCAATGCGATTCGCTTCGAGACGTTCACCACAAAAGAGTCACTCAAGAATAGCCGTTCGTTCGCGAACGACCCATCACTGGTGGAATCATCGGCGAGCTGTGTAAAGCTACGTGTGCAGGTTATCCCCAATTAAGCAGGATTTGACGCCGTCATTATTTCTCCAACAAAGACACCGATGAAAAATAACCGATTGAATAGAGGTTGGTGATGTCTTGTGTTTTCTACACGTGTCATAAAAGCGCTAGCTTCTAGCTACATGTTCGCTGATTAAACTCAACTCCTGTTTCCTTCACTATGGAGTTGATTTTATTCAGCTAGCTAACTATATGTCATGTTATATTTGATATATAAACCCTATTGCAGGGATGGGCAACTGGTGGTTGCCCCTTTCTCTCTTTTGTTTTTTAGGAACTCAATTGGGCTCTTAACTTACTGTTGCGAGTTAGAATAACGTAATTATAATACAGAAGGTGGCATTTCGAAATTTGGTTGCGCATTAGCAGTTTCTGTCAGTCACTGATAGTCCAGCCTGGTCTCAGACTAGACGTAACATAGTCAAAGTAAATCTGGGATAACCAAATTAGTATGATGTGTTATGTTTGGGATGGTTACATAAGAGTGGTTACTTAAAGCAAAAACGAGAGGGTGGTAAGTCGGAGTGGATGGGTGGGCGTATAACGCGAATGTCTAGCAACCCAAAGGTTATGTTTGAATCTCATCACTGAATTTTTTTTGAATTTTAGCTCATTAGTAACTTTTCAACTACTTGCTACTTTGCAACTACTAAATTACATGTTAGCTAATCTTTCCCCTAACCCTGCTGAGCGATTAGTGCTTTTTGGGGCCGGTTCGATTGATAAAAAAATAACTACAGATTTGTTTCGATTATTTGGGTTGAATGCTGTAACACAGGATAAAACTTCCTAAAAGTCCCATGATGGTAGTGACTGCCATTGCTACTTAACCTTAATTTATTCACATTACTTTAAAATATTTCAGTTGTGTAAATTACATTTGTTTTATTTGACTTTATCATGTAATTCCAAGTCATCTCATCTCTATAGAGCTGTTGCCTTTGCTGTTTGACAATAACTATTTTGTAGTTCTTCAAAGTACGTAAGGCATACTTTTATGACTACTGATGAGCAACTATCAATCACTTATATCATGTATTTTCAAGTAGAAATACCTTGTGAAGCAACAGCTGCTCTCTATGTTAGAGGTCGACCGATTAATCGGAATGGCCGATTTAATTAGGGCCGATTTCAAGTTTTCATAACAATCGTAAATCGGTAATTTTGGATGTTTTTTTTTACACCTTTATTTAACTAGGCAAGTCAGTTAAGAACACATTCTTATTTTCAATGACGGCCTAGGAACGGTGGGTTAACTGCCTTGTTCAGGGGCAGAACGACAGAGTTTTACCTTGTCAGCTCAGGGATTCAATCTTGCAACCTTACGGTTAAGTACTCCAACGCTCTAACCACCTGCCTCACGAGGAGACTACCTGTTACGCGAATGCAGTAAGAAGCCAAGGTAAGTTGCTAGCTAGCATTAAACGTATCTTATAAAAAACAATCATAATCATTAGTTATAACTACACATGGATGATGATATTACTAGTTTATCGTGTGTCCTGCGTTGCATATAATCGATGCAGTGCGCATTCGCGAAAAAGGACTGTCGTTACTCCAACGTGTACCTAACCATAAACATCAATGCCTTTCTTAAAATCAATACACAGAAGTATATATTTTTAAACCTGCATATTTAGCTAAAAGAAATCCAGGTTAGCAGGCAATATTAACCAGGTGAAATTGTGTCACTTCTCTAGCGTTCATTGCACGCAGAGTCAGGGTATATGCAACAGTTTGGCAGCCTGGCTCATTGCGAACTAATTTTCTAGAATTTTACGTAATTATGACATAACATTGAAGGTTGTGCAATGTAACAGGAATATTTAGACTTATGGATGCCACCCGTTAGATAAAATACGGAACGGTTCCGTATTTCACTGAAAGAATAAACGTTTTGTTTTTGAGATGATAGTTTCCGGATTCGACCATATTAATAACCTAAGGCTCGTATTTCTGTGTGTTATTATGTTATAACTAAGTCTATGATTTGATAGAGCAGTCTGACTGAGCGGTGGTAGGCACCAGCAGGCTCGTAAGCATTCATTCAAACAGCACTTTCGTGCGTTTTGCCAGCAGCTCTAAGCAATGCTTTAAGCATTGCGCTGTTTATGACTTCAAGCCTATCAACTCCTGAGATTAGGCTGGTGTAACCGATGCAAAATGGCTAGCTAGTTAGCGGGGTGTGCGCTAATAGCGTTTCAAACGTCACTCCCTCTGAGACTTGGAGTAGTTGTTCCCCTTGCTCTGCATGGGTAACGCTGCTTCGAAGGTGGCTGTTGTCGATGTGTTCCTGGTTTGAGCCCAGGTAGCGGCGAGGAGAGGGATGGAAGCTATACGGTTACACTGGCAATACTAAAGTGCCTATAAGAACATCCAATAGTCAAAGGTATATGAAATACAAATCGTATAGAGAGAAATAGTCCTATAATTCCTATAATAACTACAACCTAAAACTTCTTACCTGGGAATATTGAAGACTCATGTTAAAAGGAACCACCAGCTTTCATATGTTCTCATGTTCTGAGCAAGGAACTTAAACATTAGCTTTCTTACATGGCACATATTGTACTTTTACTTTCTTCTACCAACACTTTGTTTAACATTATTTAAACCAAATTGAACATGTTTCATTATTTATTTGAGGCTAAATATATTTTATTGATGTATTATATTAAGTTAAAATAATTGTTCATTCAGTGTTGTTGTAATTGTTTTTATTTATTTGTAATAATGACAATCGGCCGATTTAATCGGTATTGGCCTTTTTGGTCCTCCAATAATCGGTATCGGCGTTGAAAAATCATAATCGGTCGACCTCTACTCTATATCCCCTCACGATCGCGCTTTCTTCTCTCCATGTCTGCCCCACACTAACCTAACGTAGCAGGCGTAAAAGAAACACAGACCGGAGAAGCACACTATATATACAAAAGTATGTGGACACCCCTTCAGATTAGTGGATTCGGCTATTTCAGCCACACCCATTGCTGACAGGTGTATAAAATCGAGCACACAGCCATGCAATCTCTATAGACAAACATTGGCAGTAGAATGGCCTTACTAAAGAGCACAGTGACTTTCAACGTGGTACCGCCATAGGATGTCACCTTTCCAACAAGTCAGTTCATCAAATTTCTGCCCTGCTAGAGCTGGCCTGTTCAACTGTATTTGTGTACTGTTATTGTGAAGTGGAAATYTCTAGGAGCAACAACGGCTCAGCCACAAAATGTTAGGCCACAGAAGTTCACAGAATGGGACCACTAAGTGCTGAAGCGTGTAAAAATTGTCTGTCCTCGGTTGCAATACTCCGAATTTCAAACTGCTTCTGGAAGCAAGGGCAGTACAACAACTGTTAGTCGGGAGCTTCATGAAATTGGTTTCCATGGCCGAGCAGCCGCGCACACAAGCCTAAGATCACCATGCGCAATGCCAAGCATCGGCTGGAGTGGTGTAAAGCTCGCCGCCATTGGACTCTGGAGCAGTGGACACGTGATGAATCACACATCACCATCTGGCAGTCCGATGGGTAATTCTGGGTTTGGTGGATTTCAGGAGAACGCTACCTGCCCCAATGCATAGTGCCAACTGTAAAGTTTGATGGCGGAGGAATACTGGTCTGGGGCTGTATTTCATCGTTCCGGCTGGGCCCCTTAGTTCCAGTGAAGGAAAATCTTAACGCTACTGCATACAATGATATTCTGTGCTTCCAACTTTGGCAGCATATTGGGAAAGGCCATTTCCTGTTTCAGCATGAAAATGCCCCCATGCACAAAGCAAGGACCATACAGAACTGGTTTGTCAAGATTGGTGTGGAAGAACTTGACTGGCCTGCACAGAGCCCTGACCTCAAACCTTTCGAACACCTTTGGGAGGAATTGGAACGCCGACTGCTAATCGCCCAACGTCAGTGCCCGACCTCTTGTGGCTGAATGGAAGCAAGTCCCCGCAGCAAAGTTACAACATCTAGTGGAAAGCCATCCCAGAAGTGTAGAGGCTGTTTTAGCAGCAAAGGTGGGACCAACTCCATGTTAATGTCCATGATTTTGGAATGAGATTTTTGACGAGCAGGTGTCTGCATACTTTTGGTCATGTAGTGTAGATGCACAATGGATTATGTTCATTGTAGGCCATTACCATGTGTTATGCTCTGAACTGTCAAATATTGGCCTGTTGGAAACTATAACTCCCTACTAGATCTCACAGTTCAGACATAATTTACAGACAAACCATATGTGTTTAGTGAGTCTGCCAGATCAGTAGGGATGACCAGGGATGTTTTCTTGACAAGTGTGTGAATTGGACCATGTTCCTGTCCTGCTAAGCATTCAAAATGTAATGAGTACTTTTGGGTATCGTGGAAAATGTATAGAGTAAGAAGTACATTATTTTCTTTAGGAATGTAGTGGAGTAAAAGTTGTCAAATATAAATAGTAAAGAAAAGTATAGATACCCCCAAAAACGATTAAAGTAGTACTTTAAAATATTTTTACTTAAGTACTTTACAACACTGAGTATTGTCAAAGCTGAATGCAGCTTATGCTGTCGTATGTCATCACTTTTTCCCTTGTTGTGTTCTTAAGTTTAAAATGACACGTCTTCAATGAGATGTCTACATGTGCTTATAGATTAGGACAATAATCTGTCTACCTGTCAGGAGACTATAAATATCCCCTCATCAGCAAGCTCCATGAGGCACACCCCTGCGACATACCTGAAAACTAGAATGACCAGTGTCACACTGACTGTCACACTACCAGGGAGGAGAACTCAGAAAGAGCCGAGTTAATTAAAATACGTTTTACTCAAGCCACCGAAGGGCCTGAGTTGTACCGGGCTGTATGTTTGGCACCCCTGGACTATACTGTATGTACTGTATATTAGGGCTCCATAGGCAAGTTTATTTTTGTAAAATCATATTTTAAGACCCATCTTTTGATGTCATGCATGTACTGTAGTACAGGGCCAGGGTTTCCATTAGGCAGTAACAGTCGGCTTTTGGCCTATACAAAAATAGGAAAGCCGGTAAATAATATTTGCATTGGGTATTACTGCTTTTTAGCCTATTCAATTGTGGAAATACCAGTCGATGTAAATACATTTGACTGGTCATGCTTATAGGTCAATTTGCATAATTTAGTGGAATTACATTGTTGCGTGTGTAGGCTACAGTATATTCATTATGTATCTTATTTATCACACCCGTACAGCATACAGTCTGAGCGGAAAATCTGTCAGACAGGCGAGAGCTGCTGCAGCTTCTCAAATGGCAAGGGAAGGCAGGCTTCATGAGCGCGTCACACACCACTTTGTAATGATCTGGAGGCAGTAGGCTATGCATTTTGAAAACATATACTTAATTTTTTTTTTTAAACCTGAACGTATTAATACATATTATGAGACATGTTGTACCTTGCTTTAAAGTAGCCAATTAGATCTCCTCTCTTTCTACATTTCTAAGGGATATTTTCATCTTTCACATGAAACTGCTCACATGAAACTGCTCTTTTGACAATTGTGTTTTCCTGCTAATTGCATTATGGAACAAACATTTGCACATAGACTACTGCCTTGCTGCCTTGCTGTGCTTATATTATAGTGCTTAAATTATAGTTTATCAACATTTTAAGCTAACGGTTCTGATTTGTTGCATCAGACCATTTGCTTTACAATTATTTTATAAAGCAAATTATTTTATAAAGCAAATTATTTTATATGTAGCCTAGGCCAAATTCATACTATCTTCTCACCACAGCCTATTCCAAAACAGACTGTCTCTCAACAAGCTGACCAATACTATATGTCAACTTTTCTACTATGGGGGATAGTGGATTGACATAGACTAGTGATGTTGCTGTTTGTCACTGGTCTTGCTGGCTGAGGAAAAGTTCATGTGGACAGTTATTCTAACATCTTCAAAGTGCACATCAGAATTCAGTAAGAAGGACCGCATATGGTTGCATCCTCAACTGTTAATATGAATGACCATAATCTAAATGTGACTTCTGTCATTCTGAGCACCGTGGGTGGACGCCCTGATCAGGTTATGCACTCAATGCATATGGGTACGGGAGATTTCTCAAATAAATGTAAATGTTGCCGGTCAAATGTCCGGCGCCACTCACATTTTCCTACCGGAAACCCTGTAGCCTACGTCTTACTTGTCAACATTTGGACAGATCACTATTCTGAAACTGCACCTTCAACCCTTTCTAACAGGCAGAACTGCCTAAAGTGTGAATTCTGAGGGAGGTTAACATTACTGCTAGTGTTTTACATTACACAAGGTTAGGCTACACATTGTACACCAGATGATGTGATATAACCAAAGAATTGCTGTTTTTAAGATGACAACTTTTTTTAATGAGCACAGCCTTATTTCTATTAGAGAATATTGGATGACTGTCATTCATATTCCATTCACCCAGTTCAATGCAACATCGATAGGTTAAGCTACTACATTATACTCAAATTTTCCCTATAACCATCATGAGGTTGTTACAACCTTGTCTATGAATTAAAGTTTACAACGTAGGTCGAGAGAGAAATTAGAGTAATCAAGGTGACAGACAGTGACATTCAATACCGCCTTGCACACTCTTGCTTGTGTCTATCTAATCTAGGGTGTAATCATTAGTCCAGCAGTTGCAAACTAAAGTTTCTATTGGACAAATTCAGGTATGTTTATCCCCGTTCCGTTTGCATCCGCTTTAAGAAACGTTTTTCAACCGACTCGGCGGAATGAAGACACCCCTGATCACCCACACACACATACAGTTCACTTTTATGGCAGCCACATACAAACAGCATGATCATTTGCCCATTGTATTATTCCTTCTCGCATCTACGCAATCTCCTCTCACCTTTTCCCTTCACTTGTGGACCTAAGTGCATAGCACCTCAGCTGTCTGTGACCAGGCAAAAAAAACTTTCCAAGCCAAACCTTCCTATCATAGCTGGTAACTACTACACACAGCCTACACTGTTGTCACCATATTAGCTAACGTCATAGTCAACATAGCTACTAGATCTAATGCGTTCGTAAACCCGCTACAATCATGCATTACAATCAAAAAGCAGTTTAGCAGATAAAGTGGCGGGCCCTGGGGCAATACATTTAATAAAAACCAAAAGCTTACCTTGACTTGGAAGAGTTCCAGTGTTGGATAGCCAGCTAGCTAATATAGCATCCCTCTCTGTTTTGAATAGGCTAAACTAGCTAGCTGCAATAAATAACTATATATCTCCCTTCTTAATTTTTGAAGGAAATAGTTTGTCAGTTTTGAACAAATGATCTTTCTCTCTCGTTGAGTCAACTACTCACCACGTTTTATGCAGTGCTAGCTAGCTGTAGTTTATGCTTTCGGCTGTAGATTCATTCTCAGATCCTTTGATTGGGTGGACAGGTCTCTATATTAGAGATCGACCGATTTATTGGAGGACCAGAAAAAGCCGATACCGATTAATTGGCCGTTTTAATTTAAATTTATTTATAATAATGACAATTACAACAATACTGAATGAAGACTTATTTTAACTTAATATAATACATCAATAATATCAATTTACCCTAAAATAAATAATGAAACATGTTCAATTTGGTTTAAATAATGCAAAAACAAAGTGTTGGAGAAGAAAGTAAAAGTGCAATATGTGCCATGTAAGAAAGCTAACGTTTTAAGGTCCTTGCTCAGAACATGATAACATTTGAAAGCTGGTGGTTCCTTTTAAACTATTTAAAGGCAATGCTACCAAATACTAATTGAGTGCATGTAAACTTCTGACCCACTGGGAATGTGATGAAAGAAATAAAAGCTGAAATAAATAATTATCTCCTATTATTCTGACATTTCACGTTCTTAAAATAGTGGTGAGCCTATCTGACCTAAGATAGATAATTTTTACTAGGACTAAATATCAGGAATTATGAAAAACTCAGTTTAAATGTGTTTGACTAAGGTGTATGTGAACTTCCGACTTCAACTGTGTGAGGGAGAGAATATAAACGCAACATGTAAAGTGTAGGTCCCATGTTTCATGAGCTGAGATCTTTTTTCTGTCAAATTTTGTGCACAAATTTGTTTACATCCCGTTTAGTGAGCATTTCTCCTTTGCCAAGATAATCCATCCACCTGGCAGGTGTGTCATATCAAGAAGCTGATTAAATAGCATTTAAAGTTAAATTCGTAAAATTTATTGAAGGATTTAATCATTTGCAATTGTCTACTTATGATAAGGTAAAAGGTTTATGTGTCTGTCTCCATATGATATGGTAAATATATCCAATGCAAAAAAACATCTGCATTTTAAGTGGTATTAATATTAATTTGCATATATTTCCATTAATTCCCATGGAAAGTTTCCACCTCTGAATATTCCTCAAAATGTACAACCCTAGGTCCGACTCAYTTGGGTTTAGGTTGGGTGATTTGTAGTCAAATAGCTGTTATACAGCCTGGAGGTTTGTTGGGTCATTGTCCTGTTAAAAAACGAATTATAGGCCCACTAAGTGCAAACCAGTTGGGATGGTGTATCGCTGCAGAATGCTGTGGTAGCCATGCTGGTTAAGTGTGCCTTACTCAAAATACATCAGTGTCACTAGCAAAGCACCATCACACCCGTTCATGCTTCACGGTGGGAACCACACATGCGGAGATCATTCGTTCACCTAGTCTGCGTCTCATAAAGACACGGCGGGTTGGAACCAAAAATGGCAAATTTGGACTCATCAGACCAAAGGACGGATTTCCACCGGTCTAATGTCTATTGCTCGTGTTTCTTGGCCCAAGCAAGTCTCTTCTTCTTATTGATGTTCTATAGCAGTGGTTTCTTTTAGAGGTCGACCGATTAATCGGAATGGCCGATTTAATTAGGGCCGATTTCAAGTTTTCATAACAATCGGAAATCAGTATTTTTGGACGATTTTATAAAAATAAAAAATAAGATTTTCAACGCCGATACCGATTTATTGGAGGGCCAAAAAAAGCTGATACCGATTAATCGGTATTATTAGTAGACATATTATTAGTAGATTTGGATAGAAATCACTCGGAAGTCTCTAAAACTGTTTGAATGATGTCTGTGAGTATAACATAACTCATATGGCAAAAACCTGAGAAAATCCAACCAGGAAGTGGGAAATCTGAGGTTTGTATGTTTTCAACTCTTTGCTTATTCAAGATACAGTGGAAATGGGGTCATGTTTCACTTCCTAAGGCTTCCACTAGATGTCAACAGTCTTTAGAACCTTGTTTGATGCTTCTACTGTGAAGTGGGGCCGAATGAGAGGGGATTGAGTAAGGTCTGCCATGAGCAGAACATGCGCTGACCATGCGCGTTCACGTGAGAGCGAGCTCTGTTCCATCGCATTTCTGAAGACAAAGGAATTCTCCGGTTGGAACATTATTGAAGATTTATGTTAAAAACATCCTAAAGATTTGATTCTATACTTAGTTTGACATGTTTCTACGGACTGTAATATGACTTTTCGGCTGAACTTTTGCCTGTACCTGCCCGCGCGTCGTGAGTTTAGATTGTGTACTGAACACGCGAACAATAACAAGGAGGAATTTGGACATAAATGATGGACATTATCGAACAAAACAAACATTTATTGTGGAATTGGGATTCCTGTGAGTGCATTCTGATGAAGATCATCAAAGGCAAGTGAATATTTATAATGCTATTTCTGACTTCTGTTGACTCCAATATGGCGGATATGTCTTTGTGTTGATTTGTCGTCTGAGCGCCGTACTCAGGTTATTGCATGGTTTGCTTTTTCTGTAAAGTTTTTTTGAAATCTGACACAGCGGTTGCATTAAGGAGAAGTGGATCTAAAATTCCATGTATAACCCTTGTATTTTCATCAACATTTATGATGACTATTTGTCGTGGTAATTTCCTGTATTACTAAATGAGGAGAGTTTACAAACCACACAAGTCAGAGTTATATTTAAACTTCATCTTGAATTATGAGCTTCACCATAGCCCTTTGACTCTCAGATCAATTCAGTGTCTATAAATGAATTCTGAGAGTCCTTACAAAATAATTATCGTATCTTTTATAGCCAAGATACACCCCTCTCAACTCACATGACGAACCACAGATCTCAGGAACTTCACAAAGGGCCTTTTACTTGAGAGAGGTGTATCCCATAGCCAGATAGCATTAGCTATAAATTATCGTTCAGTTTGGTCTCTAAAACGAGGTTCTAATCTCGTTCTTGGTACTCCATAGTACCAAAACATTACCTCATCCAATGGTATATATCAATTGTCAACTTTAGATACTCCCATCTCAAATACACCCCCTCCTGGACAAGCTCACTGAGAGGAGTGAGCCTCTAGGTCATATACTATGAAAGATAAGTTCAACATCAGAGGGGTAATACAATGGTTCCAGACACTGCCATACTCCTCCCCCCAATGAGAAAAGGAGGGAGTGACTGGCGTACAGACATTGTGGAGCCCTTCACATGGTTTAACAGATACGTTCACATATGAAGACGATGTTCAATTCTGACTTCTCCCTTTCTGATATTCTGCATATTACCAGACATGTAAAAGACAAGCCGGACCTCTCCCCTCTCTGGGCTCCAAGTGACTTTTCCCTAGAGAAGAAAGGAAAAATGCAACTGCCAACAGTATAGTCCAAAAGGAAACATTCTAATGACAAGTATCTCACATAAGCATATTATGAAAGTAAATAAAACATCTTATTTATCTATGTTACCTAACTAATTCTGATTCAGCTACGACATATTTCTGTAAATTGTGGCTCTCTGCAAAATCACCGCATGTTTTTGAACTACTGAACATAATAAGGGCTGTCTCTTATACACATCTAGATGTGTATAAGAGACAGACGCGCTCCAGCAGGTATATTTCACTGGTCTCCCCCAAAGCCAGTTCCTTCTTTGGTCGCCTTTCCTTTCAGTTCTCTGCTGCCAATGACTGGAACGAACTGCAAAAATCACTGAAGCATAAGGCCTGTCTCTTATACACATCTAGATGTGTATAAGAGACAGGTTCCAGACACTGCCATACTCCTCCCCCCAATGAGAAAAGGAGGGAGTGACTGGCGTACAGACATTGTGGAGCCCTTCACATGGTTTAACAGATACGTTCACATATGAAGACGATGTTCAATTCTGACTTCTCCCTTTCTGATATTCTGCATATTACCAGACATGTAAAAGACAAGCCGGACCTCTCCCCTCTCTGGGCTCCAAGTGACTTTTCCCTAGAGAAGAAAGGAAAAATGCAACTGCCAACAGTATAGTCCAAAAGGAAACATTCTAATGACAAGTATCTCACATAAGCATATTATGAAAGTAAATAAAACATCTTATTTATCTATGTTACCTAACTAATTCTGATTCAGCTACGACATATTATGTCTGTCTCTTATACACATCTAGATGTGTATAAGAGACAGGTACATAGCCAATCTGTAAATAGCCCATCCAACTACCTCATCACCATATTGTTATTTATTTTATTTATTTTGCTCCTTTGCACACCAGTACTGCTACATGCACACTCGTCTTCTGCACATCTGTCACCCCAGTGTTTAATTTGCCATACTGTAATAATTTGGCCACTATAGCCTATTTATTGCCTCKCCCCCCCCCCKCCCCKRRTKTCCTKCCTCATTTGCACACACTGTATATAGACTTTCTCTATTGTATTAATGACTGTATGTTTGTTTATTCCATGTGTAACTCTGTTCTTGGCCAGGTCGCAGTTGTAAATGAGAACTTGTTCTCAACTGGCCTACCTGGTTAAATAAAGGTGAAATAGATTGCTGTACACAAGCGGAACACGTCCAACTTGAAGGAGCTGGACCAGTTTTGCCTTGAAGAATGGGCAAAAATCCCAGTGGCTAGATGTGCCAAGCTAATAGAGACATACCCAAGGAGACTTGCAGCTGTAATTGCTGCAAAAGGTGGCTCTACAAAGTATTGACTTTGGGAGGTGAATGGTTATGCAAGCTCAAGTTTTGAGTTTTTTGTCTAAATTCTTGTTTGTTTCACCATAAAACATATTTTGCATCTTCAAAGTGGTAGGCATGTTGTGTAAATCAAATGATACAAACCGCCCAAAAATCGATTTAAATTCCAGGTTGTAAGGCAACAAAATAGGAAAAATGCCAGGGGGGTTGAATACTTTCGCAAGCCACTGTATATACAGAGATCTCGTTTTTTCTTCGCCTTGTCAGTTCCGGTATTTCGAAACGGCAACCTTTCGGTTACTGGCCCAACGCTCCAAACTCCAGGCTGCTTGTCATGTGAAATGGTTCATAATCAATGATTATGATTGACTGAGTTTTTTCACCCTTATAACACATGCCGAAAATATCCTCACACTGTGAAAATTATCACGCGTCAGTCTTATTGGTCTGTGTCACTAGCATTCCCGGAAGTCTCGTGATGTTGCACCTCTTGGTTTAGAAACTCTGTGAGCAATTGACCAGTGAGAATTCTCAAGCTGAGCTTTTTCAGTATTTGACATCACAATCACAGCCAGTCATAAGTGTAAAAATGCTCACAATAATAACGATTGTGAGCTTTTTACATGACACCGCCCCTATTTGTAGTAGCAGCAGTGTAATTCTTTACATGTTAAAGACTATGAGCACTACATGTAGACAAAATGGTAGTTATTAGAGGACGATATCTAAACTATGTAAACAAAGAAAATAAGTCTCACTAAATGATTCCAGTAACTTATGGAAGTAAGATTTACTGAGAACTGATCTAGCTATGCTTATGCATCAATACTGATACAAGCCTGACATACACTGAGTGTACAAAACATTATGAAAATCTGCCCTTTCCGTGACTGACCAGGTGAATCAAGTTTTAATGTCACATGCACAAGTACAGTGAAATGCCTTTCTTGCAAACTCAAAACCCAACAACACAATAATCAGTAAGTGTATTACTAGAAAAAAAAACATGAAGAATAATAAATAGAAAACACAAAGTAAGCATACTATATACAGGAAATATTTGTCAGTTCCAATACAATGTTTACATGTGCAGGGATACTGGAGTGATGGTGGTAGATATGTATAGGGGTAAGGGGACTAGGCAACAGGATAGAAGATAGACTAGCAGCAGTCTGTGTGGGTGTGCGGGTGTATAGGATCAGTATATGTGGGAGGTGAGCAAATGATGGCGTGTGTGTAGGGCCCAGAGTGTGCATAGAGAGTGCAAATATTTAAATAAAAGGTCAATAAAGATGGAAGGTAGGTTTTTTTGTTAGCTGTTTATCAGTTGTATTGCTTGGCGATACGAGCTGATCAAGAGCCTGTTGGTGTCAGACTTGAAGCAATCAGTGTAGATGAAGGGGAGAAGACAGGTCAACGAAGGATTTTTAAGCCTTGAGACAATTGAGACATGGATTGTGTATGTGTGCCATTCAGACGGTGAATGAGCAAGACAAAAGATTTAAGTGCCTTTGAGTAGGGTATAGTAGTAGGTGCCAAGTGCACCGGTTTGTGTCAAGAACTGCAACACTGCTGGGCTTTTCACGCTCAACAGTTTACCTTGTGTATCAAAAATGGTCCACCACCCAAAGAACATCCAGCCAACTTGACACAACTGTGGGAAGCATTGGAGTCAACATGGGCCAGTATTCCTGTGGAACGCTGTTTTGTACACTGTGTAAATAACTGATGTAGGCTATATATGTCTGACATCTTCAAGTGGACAGAAGAATGCAGACAGATGTTGAATTACAATCTGAGGCTTCAGAACACAGTCAGCAGAGGAATGTGTAACGTCGGTTATTTGTTCTGAGGAAAAACTATACCTAGAAATCTTCACTCCTAGAACGGCTCCTTTGTGTAACCTACATCCGTGAGTCATCAGTGAAGGCCTATCTCTTCTCTACCATAGCCAACAGCAGAGGAAAATTGGTAGGCGAAGATATGGGGAAAACATGTCTTAGGTCAGCGTTTCCCAAACTCTGTCTTCAGGACCCCAAGGGGTGCATGTTTTAGTTTTTTGCCCTAACACTACACAGCTGATTCAAATGATCAAGCTTGAATCTGCTCTAGTGCTTAGGGAAAAAAACTAAATGTGGTCCTGAGGACAGAGTTTGGGAAACACTTTCTTGGGTAGTTTGAAGTTCCAACTCTAAACAGTTCTGGTTTGCATCTAAGGGAATTATCAGGTTTAGACTTTCAGTTGAATCTTTTGTCAAGTTACGGTAACAACTGTTTCTTGATTTTCTCCCCTGGGCTTCAGATGCATTTTAAACATTTTAAGGATATGTTTGTGGTTAGCTGCCTGAGTGATCAGGCCCCAACATCTGGTGGGATGACAATGTGTTTGGGGTGTGTAGTGACTACCAGGCCGGCAGGCAAGCATCTCAGTGGCTTATAGAATGACTAACCTAACTGACTCATGTATGTCTGTCATTTCCTAGACCTGAGGTCATGGTCTGGATGATTCTACTGAGATGGGCCTTTCCTCTAGGTGGTTCTGGTCCAGATGGGTCCTGTGAAGGTGAAGAAAGAGGTGGAAGAAGCAGGACGCCTAGCATTCTGACTCTAGTCTGGATGTATGGACTGTAGACACCATTGTTTCACGTCAGATGGTGTGAGTCTGTCCACACTCGTTTTATCTTACGTTGTATAGGAGGAGTGTTACGAAGGAGTGACGCCACCTGTTGGACTCCAAACAGAAGACAATGCTGTAACCAGACGGCTTGGTAGACACACACTATCTGTGGTATCTGGTCGGCTCTGCTGTTGTCTAGGCTCTGATGGCAGATATTCCCTCTGGACTGCTGGAGGCTTGTGTGGTGGTTGGAGCAGCCAGCGATAAACTCAGGGAAGTCCATCAGGTAGGTACTGCTGACTCGATCAATGGACTGATACATGGTGGGGGCATACACTGTTGTTTTTGCAACACATTGGTTATTGTGGGCTTAGGCTACCATCACATCAATCATATACTAAGAACACTGTGGAATAGTGGTTAAGAGCGTTGGGCCAGTAACCGCAAGGTTGCTGGTTTGAATCCCTGAGCCGACTAGGTGAAAAATCTGCCGGTGTACTTGAACAAGGCGCTTAACCCTAATTCCTCCTGTAAGTGGCTCTGGAGAAGAGCGTCTGCTAAATGACTAAAGTAAATGTAAGAAACCTACTTATACACATCATATGTAGGTCTATATATGATATAAGTTATGTACAGCATGTTAGATATTGAAAATGTTCCCACTTCCTGCCAGTCCCATCAACAGGGCAAAATCAAAGAGCTTCCCCTGTTGGGGGCAGAGGTACTACAGGTTCATGCCCCACCTTTCGTGACCAAGGAGAGTGCGAGTAGCGAGAACCAGGGTCACGCCCCGGCCTTCAGCAGGGTCCAGAGGAGGCGCTCCTTCATCAAGAAGAAGAAGGAGAGGGCTGGAATAGCTAACGGAGAGACAGCCAAGGGTAGCGATGGAGGGGGCGGCACCACCACAGAGGACATCAGTGTCCCCAAGGACCTGGACCTCATCGCCCTGCCTCAACTCTGCTTCCCAGGTGACACAGCGTGATGTCGAAGTCGCCGTTTTGATTCAAACTAGAACCATGCTAGTGAAATAGCTAGACAAGGATGGATGAAAACTAGCTGTCTAGCTAAATCCCATATACCTTTAGTATTGCGATGTTGATTACTGTACGATATCCCTGCCTAGTAAATGAAATCCATCAAATTAGGACAAAACACGGCACATACACTATGAGCTGATTATCTACGTTCTGATTATCACACACAACCATATATGAAGCAGTGATGTGATTCCTCTTGTCATGCTTATATGAGACCTTGTCGGTTTTCTTCCATTGACCAGGTGGTCTTCAGATAGCCAGCGAGCAGAGAGAAGACTCGTACCATTACCTGGTGTTTACTGATGTCTTTGGGAACAGGACACATGCTGTAGTGGTGCAGTACTACAGGCCTATACAGGTGAGACGGCTCACCAGCTGAGCTTTATTCATGCCAACTGGAATGCTTTGGATTCTTGGAAACAAAATTGTTTAAACAAAGGGGCTTACTGTTAAATTCCCTGGGTATGTAGCCTATATTAGCTAGGTTTAGATAATCAAAAAATGGATTGATTACATACATGGACATCTGAAGCCTTTTAGGGACAGGTTTCCTGTTCACTGCTGAGTTAAATGTCAAGCTGCATTTTAAGTAGACTTCTATTGGGATGAATCTTGTCCTGGAGATAGAGCTGAGCGATTTCCACTTTGCCAGCTGCAAAGTCAAAATTGGCAATAACATAATCATTCATAACAACAGAAATGTGTTTACGGTTAGGGCTCAGCATAAGGTTAGTAGTGTGGTCAGGTTTAAAATCTGATTTAATGACTGGCTGTGCCAGCTAGTGACTACCCTGCAGAGCTGCCTCCAGTACATGAGTCATCCCAATAAATGCCATCCTGCACTAAAAATGCAGGTATGTGTATTACCTGTCTGTGTATTGTTTAGAACACATGTTAAACTCATTTCACGGAGGGCCGAGTGACTGCGGGTTTTCGCTATTCCCTTGTACTTTATTGATGAAATAAGGTCACTAATTAGTAAGGAACTCTRCTCACCTGGTTGTCTAGGTCTTCATTGAAAGGAAAAACCAAAGACCTGCAGACACTAGGCTTTCCATGGAATGAGTTTGACACCCCTGGTTTAGAAGGACACATGACATAGTAGACCTACAGTAATTTCACCATTCCAGAGATCCTCATCTGGTCATTGGTCACTGATTGGTTGTTTGCTTCCCAGTTTTTTCAGGATGGTGGGCACCAAAATGGCCACCGGTCATCCTCCAAGTCGTCCCGTCTCTACACGGCATACGGCATCTGTGTCATCTCTAAATACCCTTACTACAACGCTCTCCGGGACTGCCTGTCATGGTGAGAACAATTCACTGTTCTCCTACTCCTCTAGGTCTTTGTGTTCGTTCAAGTAAATACCGGAAGAGAATACCAAACAGTACATATCAAAATAAATCCAGCCAGACTTGGCCCATCATCATGAAGTGTCAATGATCAGTTTACTCATCTTAGGCACCTATTGACCTTTTTATGTTAATGTTTTTACTGAACGGCGTCCCTCCCAGTCTCTTGACCCAGCTCAAGCCCAGCTGGATGGGGGACTTTGAGGAGAGGGTGAAGGAGTTTTCAGCCAAGCTGGCGCTGGTGCCCATTCCCCCACCTGGGCAACTTCATGTGGTGAGCCAATTGTTTTTCTCTCCATCTCGCTCTATGATATACGTGCATTATTAAACTGTGCTATATGCCATTTAGCGCCATGCTCTACCAACTGAGCCATACAGGACCACATCATGTTTCTCTCTTCTGTTGTGTTGTTATGTAGGTAATGTTCCAGAAACATAATCTCTGTGTTGGTGGTCTATGTTGTTCCTCTGTCCTGTCCCAGGTCTTTAACCTCAGGCCTCTCCAGATTGGGCTTCCCTCCCGGGAGGATAAGGACCGGCCGGCTGTTGACCTGGACCTCCATCTGCCTTTCCTGTGCTTTAGACCCCGACAGCTCCTCCAAGTGAGGACAGACAGTACATAGCTGTCCCACACAGCCTGATTGTACTGCTACTAAACTGCTTAACCCACTACACAATCTGTTCTTTCAATGCAGTTAAAGAAAATCTACTGTGGAAGACTGGAAATTGGATTATGTGCAAATATACAGTATGTTTCTGTCAACCTGTTTTGATTGGTAAAAGACGTGTATATCTCTATATCAATGTAGCCGTGTGTGTGTGCCTGCGTGCATGTGCTGGTGTCTCTGCTCTTCAGATCATTACCAGCCTGTTGACAGAGCAGAGGGTAGTACTGTTGTCCTGTGACTGGGCCCGGCTCACCCTGCTGGCAGAGAGCCTGATGCTCTTCATCCACCCCCTGGTGTGGCAGCACCCCTTCGTGCCCATCCTCTCACACCAGATGCTGGACTTCCTCATGGCGCCCACCGCCTACCTCATGGGCTGTCATCTGCACCACTATGAAGAGGTGGCTGCGGTAAGGATGGATTTTCACTACATAGCCATGCTAGAATGGTGTGATCCGATAGTGATAGTTATAGAGATGGTTACTGTGACAGTTATCACTGTAATGGTGGTGATGGTTAAAGTGGTGGTGATGGTTAAAGTGGTGGTGATGGTTAAAGTGGTGGTAATGGTTAAAGTGGTGGTGATGGTTAAAGTGGTGGTGGTGGTTAAAGTGGTGGTGGTGGTTAAAGCTGTGGTGGTGGTTAACCACTTTAAACGACCACCCAGCTACCGACCACCGACCACTTAAACCACACCCTTAACCACACCACCACTTTAAACCGATCACCACCATGTTAACCATCACCACCACTTTACCATCACACCACCACCACTTTAACGCATCACCACCACTTTAACCA
>NC_036869.1:4664574-4664687 GCF_002910315.2 Salvelinus sp. IW2-2015
AAGTGGTGGTGATGGTTAAAGTGGTGGTGATGGTTAAAGTGGTGGTGATGGTTAAAGTGGTGGTGATGGTTAAAGTGGTGGTGATGGTTAAAGTGGTGGTGATGGTTAAAGTG
>NC_036869.1:4664715-4713274 GCF_002910315.2 Salvelinus sp. IW2-2015
AAGTGGTGGTGATGGTTAAAGTGGTGGTGATGGTTAAAGTGGTGGTGATGGTTAAAGTGGTGGTGATGGTTAAAGTGGTGGTGATGGTTAAAGTGATGGTTAAAGTGGTGGTGGTGGTAAAAGTGGTGGTGATAGTGACCTCTACCTGGGGCGGCAGGTAGCCTAGTGGTTAGAGAAGTGGGTCTTGAGCAAGGCACTTAACCACCTAGAACTGTTCCAGGGGCACTGTACTGTGGCTGACTCATTTTCCCAGCCCCTCATAGCTGTGTGTGTCTGGGGGTTGGGTTGAGCATAAAGACACATTTCTGTTCTCTGTAAGTTGATGGACAATAAAGTAAATTTTCCTTTACCTTCCCTTACCTCATGGTCTGCCACCTGCATCACTACAAGGAGGTAGCCGCGGTAAGGAGCACTCGCACCATAGTGGAGAATGTTTACACTTCTCAGTCTGGAAATTTTTCTGGCATCAGTGATTTATTTATTATTTAATACCCAGATTTATCATGCTTTATTAAGATGTATCATTTATTTTCAGTTTCCACTTGGTTACACGGTATAGAGGATCATGTGGTTCAATGTCCTAACTAACATAAAGTACAGGCGTTAAGAGTCAAGTTAATTTTAGCTTATCCACTTGACTTGTCCCTAATCCTTTGTTCTCCTCCGTCACACAGTATTCTCTGAGAGGGGCAGTGTTGTGTATTACTGTGTTGTGTTGATTTCTGTGTTTTCCCTATATGACAGGAAACGGATGATCTGATCCTGGTTAATATTGATGATGGGACCGTGTCGTCTTCCTGGTCTGATGGGATTGACCTGCCCGATGTCCCGCTGGCGGCCGCAGAGTGTTTTATAACACGGTAGGACAGGAGACCATCTGGGGCGTGTTCATTAGGGCTCGCCTTTGCAAAACATTTCTTATTGGACTGTTCGGGATGTCCCTCCCTGTTTCATTCTGTTTTCTTTCGTTTGGTGCCTAATGAATTGTACCTAGAGAACAAGACTCACGGTTAGTCTGCTGTCCTAAGATAAACTCAGCAAAAAAAGAAACGTCCTCTCACTGTCAACTGCATTTATTTTCAGCAAATTTAACATGTGTAAATATTTATGAGCATAAGATTCAACAACAGACATAAACTGAACAAGTTCCACAGACATGTGACTAACAGAAATTGAATAATGTGTCCCTGACTAAAGGGTGGGTCAAAAGTAATAGTCAGTATCTGGTGTGGCCACCAGCTGCATTAGGTACTGCAGTACATCTCCTCATGGACTGCACCAGATTTGCCAGTTCTTGTTGTGAGATGTTACCTCACTCTTCCACCAAGGCACCTGCAAGTTCCCTGGCATTTCTGGAGTAATGGCCCTAGCCCTCACCCTCCGATCCAAGCCGGTCCCAGACGCGCTCAATGGGATTGAGATCCGGGCTCTTCGCTGGCCATGGCAGAACACTGACATTCCTGTTTTGCAGGAAATCACGCARAGAACGAGCAGTATGGCTGGTGGCATTGTCATGTCAGGATGAGCCTGCAGGAAGGGTACCACATGAGGAGGATGTCTTCCCTGTAACGCACAGCGTTGATTGCTGGCAATGACAACAAGCTCAGTCCAATGATGCTGTGACACACCGCCCCAGACCATGATGGCCCTCCACCTCCAAATTGATCCCGCTCCAGAGTACAGGCCTCGGTGTAACGCTCATTCCTTCGACGATAAACGCGAATCCGACCATCACCCCTGGTGAGACAAAACCACGAATCGTCAGAGAAGACCACTTTTTGCCAGTCCTGTCTGGTCCAGCGACGGTGGGTTTGTGCCCATAGGTGACGTTGTTGCTGGTGTTGTCTGGTGAGGACCTGCCTTACAACAGGCCTACAAGCACTCAGTCCAGCCTCTCTCAGCCTATTGCGGACAGTCTGAGCGCTGATGGAGGGATTGTGCGTTCGTGGTGTAACTCTGGCAGTTGTTGCCATCCTGTACCTGTCCCGCAGATGTGATGTTCGGCTATACCGATCCTGTGCAGGTGTTACACGTGGTCTGCCACTGCGAGGACGATCAGCTGTCCGTCCTGTCTCCCTGTAGCGCTGTCTTAGGCGTCTCACAGTACGGACATTGGAATTTATTGCCCTGGCCACATCTGCAGTCCTCATGCCTCCTTGCAGCATGCCTAAGGCACGTTCACGCAGATGAGCAGGGACCCTGGGCATCTTTCTTTTGGTGTTTTTCAGAGTCAGTAGAAAGGCCTCTAGTGTCCTAAGTTTTCATAACTGTGATCTTAATTGCTTATCGTCTGTAAGCTGGTAGTGTCTTAACAACCGTTCCACAGGTGCATGTTAATTAATTGTTTATGGTTCATTGAACAAGCATCGGAAGCAGTGTTTAAACTCTTAAGTTATTTGGATTTATTTGGATTTTTATGAATTATCTTTGAAAGACAGGGTCCTGAAAAAGGGACGTTTCTTTTTTTGCTGAGTTTATTACAATGTGTATTGTAATGAATAGGGGAAGGGATGTTATGCAGATAAGTGTCCAAGTTGAGCATTGGAGTAGAAWWTMTTTTGTTACCCCTCCCCATTAAGTGTGTGTGTGTGCGCAGGGTGGAGGGCCTCCAGGTGCACTATGACCTGGAGGTGTGTCACCTGGGGGCCAGTACAGAGGTGAACGAGAGGAGGGCCCAGAGGAAGCAGTGGCAGAGGAAACTCAACACACACATCCAGAATATCACTCTGGAACTCATCGTCAACATCTTCAGGTCAGCATCATTTAAAAAATTGTATTTCACCTTTATTTTACCGGGCAGGTCAATTAAGAACAAATTCTTATTTACAATGACTGCCTGGCAAGAGACAAAAGGCATCAAATCTATACTGTTGTTATTCACCGTCGTTCACTATGACTTAAAATATACTGTACATAATTATTATATTATTACATAGTCGTTACAATATTATAACCTAATTGACACGCTTTAATTATGTAACTTTGATAATTGAGACTCACATTGAGCATATCTAGTCATACATTTTGGGTTGGACCAAAGATGCCTATTTTTCTCACAAGGAACTATTTAGAAAATAGTGACATTCTAACACTGTTAGTTATCCTATTAAATCTTGCTTTATTACAACCAATACAATTCCCTGTGCAAAATCACAGCAATATCCTGTAAAATATCAGGACCGGAAAGCTAATCTAGTGATTATTACCCAACCCCCCCCCCCCCCCCCCCCCCCCCACACCCCCCCCCCCCCCACCGAGAAGTCCACGATCACCTCAACTATGAGCACAGAGTCTTCAACAGTGAGGAGTTCTTTAGGTCTAGAGAGCAAGCAGACCAGCCATTCTACAAGAAGGTATGATACAAATTCTGGTCTGTCTGTTCAGTGAGACGTCAATCTCTGTTGACTTCTAACCTACAATATTTGGGGCAATATTTTCTGTCCAGAATGTGATCCAATTGAAAGTGAATGCAGTATATTTAGTTTTCTTTGCAGGTGTTGGACACACACATCTTCCACTCATTCCTACGGGATCGTCTGAACAGGAAGATGGACGCATTCACACGTATGGAGCTGAGTACTCGGACAGAAGCTTACAGGTGAGAGGGAAGAGGAGAGTTTAGCATGAATATTTATATTTACCTTTAAACTAAGAGTTTATTTTGACCTTGCAAATAGAATTGGATTCAATTGGATTTCAATTTGGTTAAAAAAATATCCTAGCACTAACACACTTGATTCAACTCCTCAGCACCCTTTAGAATTTCAATTTGGTTAAAAAAATATCCTAGCACTAACACACTTGATTCAACTCCTCAGCACCCTTTAGAATCAGGTGTGTTAGTGCTACGGCAAAAACAAAAATGTGCACCCCATTGGGTCCCCAGGACCAGGATTGGGAAACACTGCAGTACTGTATCTTCAAACGCACATCCCAAGTCCTTCCTGGTATAAGCACAGCCTTTCCCCTGACGTCTGTTCTCGCTCCGGGGTGACATTTCCCCTAGGTGCAGATCTAGGATCAGCTTCCCCTCCCCTAACCCTAACCTTAACCATTAGTTGGGAAATGCTAAACTGACCCAAGATCAGCATCTAGAGGCAACTTCACCCTCCACCTCTGAACTCTTCCCCAGGCTGAGGTCCATGACAGAGTCTCCGCGGCGGCCCACCATGCAGGAGTTGGCCCGTAAATACACCAGCCCAGAGAGCCGGCTCAGCAAGAGGCTGGGGGCCAGCCTGCCCAACCTGGGGGAGAGTGGGGGGTCTCTGGTGGGGCCCCTCAGGCAGACCTCCTTCAAGAACATACAGGTGGACAGCGGTAGGTTCAGGTGGACAGCGGTAGGTTCAGGTGGACAGCGGTAGGTTCAGGTGGACAGCGGTAGGTTCAGGTGGACAGCGGTAGGTTCAGGTGGACAGCTACGCGTGTGAACAACAAGCCATAGAGATAGAGGACTCATCTTTGTATCTGTGCCATTATAGCGTCTGTGATGGCATGGGCATTTTAAAGTTATCAATTTTATTAATTGGCTGATTTCTCCCAACTTCTAGGAATCCCCACCCAGTTGACTACTTGGTGGAATGGTGGAGGCCCTTAATGGCAATGACCATGCTAAAACGGGTTATATCCATTATGAGTCCTCTATCTCTATGACAACAGGGACAAATTCGATATGTTGTTTTCCAAAGTTGGCGAAATGTCATGTGCGTCAACTTTTATATCAGTGTATTTGTAACAACCTAACCAATGCGAAACTTCTATTAGATCAGATAAGCCTCACGTAGCAAATGATCAATTACATTTATTTTTTGTTGACCAAATTCTACAATCATTGACCTCCATACCAGAATTCTGCACTTCGTGGGCATATTTTTGTGGAGTAAAGCCTCCCGTTTTGCCTCTTCCTCTCTGCTACTACCATTGGCAGGCGAAGAATTTAACTCGGGGGGGGGGGGTCACTCATTTTGCCCCGTGGGCCGCAATCGTTCTTCAACGAGGTCCGGAGGGCCGCACTGAAAATGTAATATATAAATAGTTTGCAATGCTCCCTGACTGTCTAGTGATTTTATTAGCGAGCTGGACTGTCAAGAAACCATTATCATTCTACACAGTTTGGATGTGGTAAAATGGTTTACTCAAACCACTTGAGGGCTGGAATCAACACCCCTGATATAGCTTAGAAATGCCTCATGAGCTTGTTTTACTCCAATGTTTGTAAACAATGTAAATGTAAACAAGCACTCTATAGCCTCAACATGGTTAAAACTATCATTTGGATACCGTGGATGGTCGGTCCTTGCATTCATAGCTCTATCTATGAATATGAGAGTGATCAAACATTTCTCCAGCCCCATCCCTCAGCTGTTTACCGAAACTGTGGTCAGGACAATGCTTTGTTATTGTTCCAATTGCTGATTGGCCCTTTTAAGGGTTCTTCTGTATGAATGGATTTAATCTCACTGACCTCAGTTCTTGAAACCTTTGATGGAACCCCATAGGTATGAAGTCTCCCCAGAGGCCAGTGAGATTCTTCAAGCTTCCTGAGTTCCCCCCTCCGCTGGCCTACCACTACGTCCAGAATTACTACCAGGAGATGATCACCCTCCTGGGCAAGGCCATCAGCGGGGCGGCCTCCGAGGACTCCTCTCTCCTGGCTCGCTATCACTACCTCAGGGGCTTCGTGAACACCGTGGCCGGTAAACGCCTGGACGCTCTGGAAGACTTCCAGAACCTCTACAAGACAGACACAGACATCTTCCCTGGCGAGCTGGTCAACGCGCTGGTGGACTCTCTACAGGAGGGCGAACAGGCACTGGCTGACCGCCGACCCGAAATCAAACGCCTGATTAGTCAAGTGAAGAGGGACCATGAGAGGGAGCGGGCGCGCCATGTCGACGAAGGTGTCAAGCGGTTCCAACTCCCGAAAAAGCACATGCAGTTGGAGGACTTTGTGAGGCATGTGCAGGAGTCTGGGATTGTCAAAGACCAGGGGACCATTCACCGGCTGTTTGAGGCTCTCACTGTGGGTAAGGAAGTCATACAGACTCCAAGCTTAGAAAGAGGGAAATAATGAGTGAGGGTAAAGGAGAGAGGGTTGTCTCTCTTGGTGGAGGTTTTCTTCTATGTTAGTTTTACAGTAGCCCCTTGTTGTATGGGACTCATGAACATAATCCAATTGATAATACTTGGCCTATACTCTGTAATCACTCCAGTCCCTGTGATCGATGTGTTAATACCTTACTACATGTAGAGTGAATGGCCATGCTAATTTATCTGATTATTGAATCTGCTTAATTTCTTATCCTTTACCTGATCAGAATGTTGTAAGAGCAGCTCTGCGGTGAAGGCTCCTTCCCAGTCTATCTTTTATCTTGATTCCAATCTGGAGGGTAAGCATAGCATTATGCCCTGCCTGCTTGCAGAGTGTGCTGTGCCCAACTCCTACCTTGTTGTGTGTGTGTGTGTGTTGCTTTGGCCTGTGTGTGTTCTGCTTCATCAACTATCCCCTCAGGTGTTAAATCTGAGAAGTGTTTGCTTTTAACATTAGTGTCGCTTCAAACACCTCACAGCATTCATGGCTGACATCTAGGTAATATTTTCTTTGTTTTGAAGGACAAATAGTATTTGTGTGTCAATTGACTGTTACAGGACTCTTATCTTACAATGATAATGGTAATGAGTAGCCTCATGGAAGTGTGTTAAAGTGCCTCACATTTCACTTTACATAGGAGTCATACTGTGTACGTCCAGTAGGGCCAGGGACGATATCAGTAACGAAACAAAACATGAAGCAGATTTAACATCTTTAGGAAAACAGCTCTAATGTTGGAAACAAACATCATTATGTTGTCATCCAGAGTCACATTTATTTATTTTCCAAGCTATAGAACACAATATTTGACATACAGCAGGTTTTTAAAGAGAAATATTGTTATACTGGTATCGTCCCGGCCCTAACGTCTAGTGAACGTTGTGTGAATCTCTTGCAACAGGAAACCACCACACCATGAACTTGCTCCACCAGCCAATCAAAAAAAGGCTGTTTAATGTGGTTCCTAATACTATAACTCCTTCCCCAACCCTGCTAGCTTATCACCTTTCCATTCTAGCTCATTGATTATTGTTTTGAATGGGAAACCTAGTTGAATCCCACCCAGTTTACAGTGAATGTAAACTGCCCCTATGGTTGCAAAACCCTAACTCTAGACTGCTCCCTGCAGGCCAGCAGAAACAGGTGGACCCGGAGATATTCCGCGTGTTCTACACCTTCTGGAAGGAGACGGAGGCCGAGGCTKAGGAAGTGGCCCTGCCGGCCTCGGCCCTGGAGCACCTGGAGGCTAATGAGTGTGTCTTCAAGCTGTCCTCTTCGGTCAAGACAAGCCACGGCGTYGGCAAGATCGCCATGACACAGAGACGGCTGTTCCTGCTGACCGAAGGACGACCCGGGTACATGGAGGTCACCAAGTTCAGAGACATTGAGGTGCGTTAGGACCTAATTGATCTATGTTACTACTACACTTTATGTGAAATACTGTATATTATTCATGATACTATATATTTTTATAGATATTACTACAGTATGTGAATACATTGAAGGCTCTCGGATCCATAATGAAAAAATATGTTTTATTCACTCCGTCGGGGTCTCAACTTACTGTTGGAAGGTAGAATACACAAGGTGCAATTTCGAAATTTGTTTGTACATCAACAGTTTCTCTTATGTCAATCACTGATAGTCCTTCAATTAACCCATGTCAGCTAATATTTTTTAGATTGGTAGCGGCCAGCTATCTAAACTTAGTAATCATGGTTGATTTACTGACTGGGGGGGGGGCCCATTTGATTTTGTTAGTCAGTCTCACTCAGATATCATATTAAAAACTGCAAACATTTCTCTCCATCGTATGGCAAAATGTGTAGAATTGTAGGAAATTAGCTGTAAAACATGTTGTATGCATAGGTACGCAGTTCAGATGTTTTGTGGCCCCCACCCCCATCAGTTGCCCATCCATGCATTAATCTATACAATAAAAGGAATGTGTTTGATGTGCTTATAGATGTGTAATCTATGCTCTGCTATGCAGCTAATGTAGACAACTAGATCTGTTTTTTTAAACTATTTCATATACTGTCATATCATTGAGAAACAGGACATTTTCCTGGCTCTATCCATGTTATGATTGCTTATAGCAAGTGTTACAGTGCACTGTAAGTATGTCATAAGGCACTATAAATACACTCATAAGGCTTTATACATGTGTACCATCATACAAAGTCTTACCAAATATGATATTACAAATATGAATGTCAAAGATGGTGTTAGGTGAATAATTGCTCCCAGATCTGTGGTCTTTACAACCATAGGAGTTGGCTATACAGCACAAACAGATCTGGGACCAGGCTAGTGAATAACCGGTAGGCTTTTGTACCTCAGGAGGTGAAGATCTCCTCTGCTCCCTTCCTACTGCTGAGGATCCCGTCTTTGAAGATCAAGACCACCCTGAGGAAGGAGACGTTCGAGGTCAACCTGAAGTCAGAGGTTGACCTCTGGCACCTCATGGTCAAGGAGATGTGGGCTGGAAGGAAGATGGCCGACGACCACAAGGTAGTATGTCAAAATGTGACTGGACAATTTGTTCATCTCTCTGTCTCTGGGTGCGTGTCAATTTATATTTTTTAAAAATCCTGAATTGTGCACTCGTTCACTACTTCCCACAATTCTAGGAATTGGGTTGGTGAAGACATGGGCCTTATTTCACCATATGTCTTATACTGTACTAGACATTTCCTTTCAAATCCGTAAATGGAAGTGAACAAGGACACCCTTGGGGTGGAAGGAGAGATAATTGGGACATAGCTTCTCTCTCTCTCGCTATCCCGCTCTGCATAGGACTATGTATGGCCAGTATGTAGCTACACCATGAAGGGAGTTTTTCTTTAGCAGCAAAGATGGCCAACGTTAGCACTAAAACCATTCTTCCTTATCCCACCCTGGGCCTCTCTGGCAGATTGGACTGTAGCTCAGTGGGTGTGGTTGACATTCCATGTAAGAGGGGGAGCTATGGAGTTTCATATGGGCTTGGCTCTATTGTTCAGCCAGTCCAAAGTATACACCACTCTCCAGCCTTCAGTTTCCACTATTAAACTGCATGAAACAACATGGATGCTTCTGGCCCCCGGCCCATCTCACTTCATGTATTGTCTTCTTCTCTGTTATCACTGGAAAGACTGCATTTCCCAGGGTTAAGTTCTGTCTTTCTCTTTAATTAAGGCCTCATCCCCTGCTGCCTCCAGCTAGCCTAGCTCCGGATCTGTTTGTGCTGTTGTYGCATGACAATAACTACACTAGACAAGGAGTTGGTAAGACCGCACCAACAGATCTGGCACCAGGCTAGCCTCCCCCAACGCATGGTTCAGATGCCATGGAGTTACCGTAAGAGCCAGTTGGTCTGGTTACAAACTACTGGCCCTAGAGATATTTTGAATTCTATTCCTCCTTTTCTCTTTTTCATGTTGACGTCAGCATGATGTCATGGGAAACAGACTCTCTTGTACATCTGGAGCATAGAATGTGTGACGATCATCATAATTCAGATACATATGAATAGAATCTCAAATCTTCATTGTTTCTCGCTCTTCCTCTCCTACTCTCTCTCCCTCTACCTCGCTCTCTCAGGACCCCCAATATATGCAGCAGGCTCTGACCAACGCCCTGTTGATGGATGCAGTTGTTGGTTGTCTGCAGTCACAAAAGGCCATTTTTGCTGCAACCAAGCTGGCACACTTTGACAGAATGAAACTGGAAGGTATGGCAACTGAGATATTTGTGGCGCCATGAATTAGGTTTAAGCAGCTTCTCTCCCAAAGTTGATATTTTTACATGACAAAAAGACGCGAAAAACATCAGATCATACCAAAAAATCCACAACATTTTAGATCATTGACATGAATAACTTTACAGAAAGCGCATGTTTAAGTCTTGTTTCTCAGGAGATTTTTTATTCATTTCGAACTTTGACCTCTGAGCTTTCTCTCCATCCTAAACAGTCCCGCTGATGGTCCCTAAAACCACGTCAGAGACCCTGAAACACAAGATCAACCCTTCTCTGGACCTGACAAGCCCCCAGGCGGTGGATGTTCTGCTCTACACCCCAGGTAAACTCTCAGGCACGCTGTCAGTCATGACGTCAAGGAACGTGTCAGTCATGACATCAGACACTGTTCCTGTTCAACAAACTGGTAACACTACATATCTGTAGAATGATTTCCCAGTACTATAAACACCCTACAGGATGCTCAGAAAATCAAGTAGGTACTGCTGGTATTTCCCATTCAACTCCACTTCAACCTAAACTCTCCTCCAGTCTAGGACATACCACGTACCCTCACACAGTACTCCTCAGATCATGACTGTCATGGTAGTACACCTCAAATCTGTGTTCTGTAGTCAAGGTATTGCATGACAACAACACCCGAGAGTCATGTTGTCTGTGTCCTAGTAACATATGTCACACTCCAGACCTTGTTTCAAATACTATTTAATAATCGTTCAAATACTTTGTTTGTTTTAATCTGCCTTGAGTGCCAGGTGGGTGGGGTTTGCACTTCTGTGACTATTCAATTGGTTCCATTACAACAGGCAAGCTCAATCAGGCACAGCTAAAGTATTTTAAATGATTTTAAATGGTGTTTGAACCCAGGTCTGTCACACTCCCTACTGCTGCTTGGACAGTGACGGTGACAGTGTCAGGTTACAGGAGGAGGCTTGGCAGAAAGGGCCAGAGGCATTTTATTTTATTTCACTGCCTCTTAAACAAATAATGAGGCACAGCTTTTCCCAATGCATCACCACCAACCACTTCCTGTTGTGTTCCTTAGTTTCATGCAGTGGTTACTGATAGTAGAGTCATATAATAGTCCAAATAGAATCTCTGTGATTGTTCCTCCTACTCAAACCACAAATGTTTATATTACAGTTGAATTCTGAAGTTTACATACACCTTAACCAAATACATTTAAACTCAGTTTTTCACAATTCCTGACATTTAATCCTAGTAAAAATTCCCTGTCTTAGGTCAGTTAGGATCACCACTTTATTTTAAGAATGTGAAATGTCAGAATAATAGTAGATATTTATTTAAGCTTTTATTTCTTTCATCACATTCCCAGTGGGTCAGAAGTTTACATACACTCAATTAGTATTTGGTAGCATTGCCTTTAAATTGTTTAACTTGGGTCAAACGTTTTCGGGTAGCCTGCCACAAGCTTCCCACAATAAGTTGGGTGAATTTTGGCCCATTCCTCCAGACAGAGCTGGTGTAACTGAGTCAGCTTTGTAGGCCTTAATCGCACACGCTTTTTCAGTTCGCCCACAAATGTTCTATAGGAATGAGGTCAGGGCTTTGTGATGGCCACTTCAATACCTTGACTTTTGCCGTTAAGCCATTTTGCCACAACTTTGGAAGTATGTTTGGGGTCATTGTCCATTTGGAAGACCGATTTGCGACCAAGCTTTAACTTCCTGACTGATGTCTTGAGATGTTGCTTCAATATATCCACATAATTTTCCTGCCATCTACTTTGTGAAGTGCACCAGTCCCTCCTGCAGCAAAGCACCCCCACAACATGATGCTGCCACCCCCGTGCTTCACGGTTGGGATGGTGTTCTTCGGCTTGCAAGCCACCCCCTTTTTCCTCCAAACATAACGATGGTCATTATGGKCAAACAGTTCTATTTTTGTTTCATCAGACCAGAGGACATTTCTCCAAAAAGTATGATCTTTGTATGATCCATGTGCAGTTGTAAAGTCTGGCTTTTTTATGGCGGTTTTGGAGCAGTGGCTTCTTCCTTGCTGAGCAGCCTTTCAGGTTATGTCGATTATAGGACTTGTTTTACTGTGGATATAGATACTTTTGTACCTGTTTCCTCCAGCATCTTCACAAGGTCCTTTTCTGTTGTTCTGGAATTGATTTGCACTTTTCGCACTAAAGTACGTTCATCTCTAGGAGATAGAACGCATCTCCTTCCTGAGCGGTATGACGGCTGCGTGGTCCCATGGTGTTTATACTTGCATACTATTGTTTGTACAGATGAACGTATTACCTTCAGGCGTTTGAAAATTGCTCCCAAGGATGAACCAGACTTGTGGAGGTCTACAATTATTTTTCTYAGGTCTTGGCTGATTTCTTTTGATTTCCCCATGATGTCAAGCAAAGAGGCACCGAGTTTGAAGGTAGGCCTTGAAATACATCCACAGGTACACCTCCAATTGACTCAAATGATGTCAATTAGCCTATCAGAAGCTTCTAAAGCCATGACAATTTTCCAAGCTGTTTAAAGGCACAGTCAACTTAGTGTATGTAAACTTCTGACCCACTGGAAAAGTGATACAGTGAAATAATCTGTCTATAAACAATTGTTGGAAAAATGACTTGTCTTGCACAAAGTAGATGTCCTAACCAACTTGCCAAAACTATAGTTTGTTAACAAGACACGTCATAAGAAACATGCTCTAGTCTGCAAGGCTCCTCAGTCCTAGCATTCTGTGTAAAGGAGCCTGTGTCTTAACCTAGTGACATCAGGGAACCAACAGCAGCTTCTTTGTTTAACACAGTGTCCCTTCTCCCTACTCCTTCCCCTGGTCCTCTCACAGACAGTGGTGTGTTTGTCTGAGCCTTCCCCCTGATTGGTCCATCTGTAACCAATTAGAAGAGGGCATGGTAGTGGCCATGGTACGGGGCCTGGACATGACCCTCTAGGCCTGTGGTTCTCAAACCTCTTCTCGGAGACCCCCAAGCCGTTCCATGTCTTTGAACAATTCCAGAGCTAGCACACCTGATTCAACTTGTCAACTAATCATCAAACCCTTGAATAGGTAAATCAGGGGAGCTAGTTCAGGGCTACAACAAACTTGTGAAACGTCTGTGGGTCTAGGTGGAGAGGTTTGAGAAGCACCGCTCTAGGCATTGGTAATAGTGCTGCGTCAGCACAGAGCACCGCTCTCAGGGACTAAATGTAGGTTACTTATGTACCCTTGGACAGAGTCCAGATTCCCCCCTCCCTCCTTTCTGTTCTGTTCTTCACTCCTCCCCAAGAAAGTGACACAAGTTCTTTTCTTTTTCCTATTATGATTTGAAWAATAAATGTTAGGCCGTAAGAGGAAATGGAACAGCTAGGCTGAAGGTGGACAGATTTAGGTTGTATTCCATAATATGGATTGATGTCTGAAAAGTTCCATATGTGTGCCATTGTGTAACTAAATGTTTACACTTCTTCTGTATGTGTGTGTGAGAGATATTCACCTTTGCGCATAAGACACTAGATGTATTAGAATATACGTATTTATTATAAAGAAAGAATATTCAATGCATTTCAGCCTCAGCCTTCATCAGGGATTATTTTTAACTTAACTGTATACAGTGCATTCGGAAAGTATTCAGACGCCTTGACTTTTCCCACATTTTGTTAGGTTACAGCCGTATTCTAAAATTTATTTAATAAAAAATGTATCTCGATCTACACACAATAGCCCATAATGACAAAGCGAAAACAAGTTTTTAGAAATTTCTGCAAAAAATAAAAAAACATACCTTATTTAAGTATTCAGACCCTTTGCTAAGAGACTCGAAATTGAGCTCAGGTGCATCCTGTTTCCACTGATCATCCTTGACATATTTCTACAACTTCATTGGAGTCCACCTGTGGTAAATTCAATTGATTGGACTAGATTTGGAAAGGCACACGCCTGTCTATATAAAGTCCCACAGTTGACAGTGCATGTCAGAGAAAAAACCAAGCCATGAGGTCGAAGGKATTGTCCTTAGAGCTCTGAGACAGGATTGTGTCGAGGCACAGATCTGGGGAAGTGTACCAAAACATTTCTMCAGCATTGAAGGTCCTCAAGAACACATTGGCCTCCATCATTCATAAATGGAAGAAGCTCTTCCTAGAGCTGGCAGCCCTGGCCAAACTGCGCAATCGGTGGAGAAGAACCCGATGGTCACTCTGACAGAGCTCCAGAGTTTCTCTGTGGAGATGGGAGAACCTTCCAGAAGGACAACCATCTCTGTGGCACTCCACCAATTAGGCATTTATGGTAGAGTGTCCAGACGGAAGCCACTCCTCAGTAAAATGAACATGACAGCCCGCTTGGTTTGCCCAAAGGCACCTAAAGACTCTCAGACCATGTGAAACAAGATTCTCTGGTCTGATGAAACCAAAATGTAATTCTTTGTCCTGAATGCCAAGCGTCATATCTGGAGGAAAACTGGCAACATCCCTATGGTGAAGCATGGTGGTGGCAGCATCATGCTGTGGGGATGTTTTTCAGCGGTAGGGACTGGGAGACTAGTCAGGATCGAGGGAGAGATGAACGGAGCAAAGTACAGGGAGATCCTTGATGAAAACCTGCTCCAGAGCGCTCAGGACCTTCACTGGAGTGAAAGTTCACCTTCCAACAGGACAACGACCCTAAGCACACGGCCAAGACAACGCAGGAGTGGCTTTGGGACAAGTCTCAATGTCCTTGAGTGGCCCAGCCAGAGCTCGGACTTGAACCCAATCGAACATCTCTGGAGAGACGACGCTCCCCATCCAACCTYACAGAGCTTGAGAGGATCTGCAGAGAAGATTGGGAGAAACTCCCCAAATACAGGTAAATACTCAAGGCTGTAATTGCTGCCAAAGGGGCTTAAACCAAAGTACTGAGTAAGAGGTCTGAATAGTTATGTAAATGAGATTAATTTTTTTTGCAACGTTTTCTAAAAACTGTTTTTGCCTTGTAATTATGGGCTATTGCATGTATGTTGAGGGGGGYAAAACTATTTAATCAATTTTAGAATAAGGCTGTAAAGTAACATTGTGGGAAAAGTCAAGGGGCCTGAATACTTTCCAAATGCACTATAGTTACCATTTCTACTAGTCAAGCCATGAGCTACTTACTGTATTTGAATCAGACCTACAGTATATAGACTTTTTCAGCATGTGAGAAATATTATGCCATGCTTGTAGGAATATAGAAATAGATGCATAGAAAATGCAGATTCAGGGGTTCCTGCATTCAGCAATATTTTTGTTCACATTCTCAGGCCAGCTGGGCGTGTCGTCTGACTCTGAGGGTGATGGGAACCCCAAACTGTGGTGTGCCTTGAGTGACGGGAAGGTGGTGGTGTTTGATGCAACCAGCTGGTCCATGCAGCAGAACCAAGTCCAAGTGGGAACTTCACGAGTGGTAAGGATGGGGATGGGACCACTATTTTAAAGGAGTAGGCAAATTGAAGGGAGGAGGACAATTTATAGAATTATCAAAAAGCAGTAGTAATTCACTTACCACATTTAGTCGTCTTCTGCTTGGTCCCATTTGGCTATATTTAGTGTTTGTGTAGAAGAATATAACTTGAGGGATTCTGCTGACCCCTGGTGGGTACAGTATGTTATGACTGAAATTACCTGCTTGGACCTGCTTCTATGTTTTTGAAATGGGATGGTTTTAAAATGGTGTTTATTTCTGAATTGTCTTGGTGCCATGGTTTGAAATAGGCAGGCCACCTGGTTTGAAATGGGCAGACCGCCTGGTTTGAAATGGGCATGCCAGCCTGTCTGGTAACATGGTCCTGAGATTCTATGTTTTGTTGTTTTGTCCAGAACTGCATGCTGGGAGTGGACCGGCAGCAAGTGTGGATTGGCTCCCAGGATTCAGTCATTTACATAATCAGCACCCGCAGCATGTCCTGTAACAAGCAGCTGACAGACCACCGCAGTGAGGTCACAGGGCTGTCCCTAGGGGAACGCGGCGAGAAATACAGGTGAGGGGTGACGATGACATGCAGTTGAAATCTATCCGGCTGGGTTAAACTTAAATTTACAGTAATGTTGATTAATGAGCACTGTCCTTGTAAAATGAAATGTAATCTAGTGAAGTTAAACATACAGTTACTACTGGCATCATATCCATAGAGAGAGCTGTCTTTTTAGGACCGCATGATAACGGCATCAATGAGCAGTCCCAGCTCGAAGTAAAATTGTTTTAAGTATAACATCCTTTCTTTATGCCTGGGTCGTGTTCATTAGGCACCAAAAGGAGGACAATGGACTGAAGATCTGAACGTGTCCAATATGAAATGCTCTTTCCAGTTTTTAAAAACATTTCGCTACTGTGTGCCACACTAAACACGAACATGTATTCCCTGTTGCAGCCCCAAGGTGGCATACTCCTGCAGTGCGGAGGGTGCAGTGATAGTGTGGGACGTGTCCACGTTAAAGGTCAGGAAACAGTTCCGGGTCTCCTGCGACCGTCTCCAGTCCGTTCAGCTCTGCAATGGAACCCTATGGTGCTGTAAGTACACATACAAGCATAAAAATAAGGTACTTAAAATGACTTCTGGCTGTACTATACTACTGTATATATTTATTTATTTTTATTTCACATTTATTTATCCAGGTAGGCTAGTTGAGAACAAGTTCTCATTTACAACTGCGACCTGGCCAAGATAAAGCAAAGCAGTGCAACACAAACAACAACAGAGTTACACATGGCATAAACAAACATACAGTCAATATCATAATAGAAAAAGTATATGTACAGTGGTTGCAAATGAGGTGAGATGGCAATAAATAGGCCATAGTGGCGAAATAATTATAATTTAGCAATTAAACACTGGAGTGATAGATGTGCAGAAGATGAATGTGCAAGTAGAGATACTGGGGTGCAAAGGAGCAAAAAAATAACAGTATGGGGATGAGGTAGTTGGATGGGCTATTTACTGGTGTAGTGATCTGTGAGCTGCTCTGACAGCTGGTGCTTAAAGTTAGTGAGGGAGATATGGGTCTCCAGCTTCAGTGATTTTTGCAATTCGTTCCAGTCATTGGCAGCAGAGAACTGGAAGGAAAGGTGGCCAAAGGAGGAATTGGCTTTGGGGGAGACCATTGAAATATACCTGCTGGAGTGCGTGCTACGGGTGGGTGCTGCTATGGTGACCAGTGAGCTCAGATAAGACGGGGCTTTACCTAGCAGAGACGTATAGATGACCTGGAGCCAGTGGGTTTGGTGACGAATATGAAGCGAGGGCCAGCCAACGAGAACATACAGGTCGCTGTGGTGGGTAGTATATGGGGCTTTGGTGACAAAACGGATGGCACTGTGATAGAAGACTGCATCCAATTTGCTGAGTAGAGTGTTGGAGGCTATTTTGTAAATGACATCGCCAAAGTCAAGTATCGGTAGGATGGTCAGTTATACGAGGGTATGTTTGGCAGCATGAGTGAAGGATGCTTTGTTGCGAAATAGGAAGCCGATTCTAGATTTAACTTTGGATTGGAGATGTTTGATGTGAGTCTGGAAGGAGAGTTTACATTCTAACCAGACACCTAGGTATTTGTAGTTGTCCACATATTCTAATTCAGAACCGTCCAGAGTAGTGATGCTGGACAGGCAGGAAGGTGTGGGCAGCGATCGGTTGAAGAGCATGCATTTAGTTTGACTTGCATTTAAGAGCAGTTGGAGGCCACGGAAGGGAGTTGTATGGCATTTGATCTAATTTGGAGGTTTGTTAACGTAGTGTCCAAAGAAGGGCCAGAAGTATACAGAATGGTGTCGTCTGCTTGGAGGTGGATCAGAGATGAGATGGATTCTTATTGATTGTTTTATTTGTGATTTGGGCATGTTATTCCTCCTACATCATTCAGGTGCCAGAGACTGCATTATGGAGGTGTGGAAAAACGGAATGTTACATCGCAAGATCTCCCTTCCTGAGCAGCTCTGTGGCTCCCCAACTGCCTTCAGCAGCCTCCTGCTCTACCATGAGGTGGGTAGTGTCTGTGGTCATATATAGATATACAGTGCATTCGGAAAGTATTCAGACCCCTTTTCCCACATTTTTTCCCCCCCATCAATCTTCACACAATACCCCATAATGACAAAGCAAAAACACATTTTTTGAAATTTGAAAAGCTGAGATATCACATTTACAGAAGTATTCAGACCCTTTACTCAGTACTTTGTTGAAGCGCCTTTGACAGCGATTACAACCTCAAGTCTTCTTGGGTGTGACCCTACAAGCTTGGCACACCTGTATTTGGGGAGTTTTTTCCCATTCTCTGCAGATCCTCCGGATCGGGTTCAAGTCCGGGCTCTTGCTGGGCCACTCAAGGACATTCAGACACTTGTCCCGAAGCCACTCCTGCATTTTCTTGGCTGTGTGCTTAGGGTTGTTGTCCTGTTGGAAGGTGAACCTTCACCCCAGTCTGAGGTCCTGAGCAGATTTTCATCAAGGATCTCTCTGTACTTTGCTCTGTTCATCTTTCCCTTGAACCTGACTAGTATCCCAGTCCCTGCCGCTGAAAAACATCCCCACAGCATGATGCTGCCACCACCATGCTTCACCGTAGGGATGGTGCCAGGTTTCCTCCAGACGTGACGTTTAGCATTCAGGCCAAGGAGTTCAATCTTGGTTTCATCAGTCCAGAGAATCTTGTTTCTCATGGTCTGAGACTCCTTTAGGTGCCTTTTGGCAAACTCCAAGCGGGCTGTCATGTGCCTTTTACTGAGGAGTGGCTTCCATCTGGACACTACAATAAAGGCCTGATTGGTGGAGTGCTGCAGAGATGGTTGTCCTTCTGGAAAGTTCTCTCATCTCCACAGAGTAACTCTGGAGCTCTGTCAGAGTGACCATCAGGTTCTTGGTCACCTTCCGGGCACAAGGCCCTTCTCCCCCGATTGCTCAGTTTGGCTGGGCGGCCAGCTCTAGGAAGAGTCTTGGTTCCAAACTTCTTCCATTTAAGAATGATGGAGGCCACTGTGTTCTTGGGGACCTTCAATGCTGCAGAAATGTTTTGGTACCTTTCCCCAGATCTGCGCCTCGACACAATCCTGTCTCGGAGCTCTACAGACAATTCCTTTGACCTCATGGCTTGGTTTTTTCTCTGACATGCACTGTCAACTGTGGGTTCTTATATAGACAGGTGAGCTTTTCCAAATAATGTCTAATCAATTGAATTGACCAATGGTGGACTCCAAGTTGTAGAAACATCTCAAGGATGATCAATGGAAACATGATGCACCTGAGCTCAAAAATGTCTAAAAACCTGTTTTCGCTTTTTCATTATGGAGTATTATTGTTTGTAGATTGAGGGGYAAAAATTATGTAATCAATTTTAGAAGGCTGTAACAAAATGTGGAAAAAGTCAAGGTGTCTGAATACTCTCCGAATGTACTGTGTGTATATATCTCTATCCATCTATCTATACACATATACTGAGTATATAAAATGTTAAGAACACCTGCTCTTTCCATGACGTAGACTGACCAGGTGAAGCTCTGATCCCTTATTGATGTCACTTGTTAAATCCACTTCAGTCAGTGTAGATGAAGGGGAGGAGACAGGTTAAAGAATGATTTGAGACATGGATTGTGTGCCATTGAGGGTGAATGGGAAATACAAAATATTTAATTGCCTATGAACAGGGTATGGTAGTAGTAGGTGCCAGGCACACCAGTTTGTGTCAAGAACTGCAACGCTGCAGGGTTTTTCATGCTCAACAGTTTCCCTTGTGCATCAAGAATGGTCTACCACCCAAAGGACATCCAGCCAACTTGATATAACTTTAGGAAGTGTTGGAGTCAACATGGGCCAGCATCTCTGTGGAATGCTTTCGACACCTTGTAGAGTCTATACCCTGACGAATTGAGAGTGTTCTGAGGGCAAAAGGGGGTGCAACTCAATATTAGGAAGGTGTACCTAATATTTGCTATACCCAGTGTATAGTCAAAGGCAATTCAGTCGATATAAAACACTAACATTTTCCTCCTTTTTGAACAACCCCACGTGTGTGTGTGATGAGCTGAAATAAAATATCCCAGAAATMTTCCATACGCACATAAAGCTTATTTCTCTCAAATTTAGTGCCCAAATTTGTTTACATCCTTGTTAGTGAGCATTTCTCCTTTGCCAAGATAATCCATCCACCTGCCAGATGTGGCATATCAAGAAGCTGATTAAAAAGCATGATCATTACACAGGTGCACCTTGTGCTGGAGACAATAAAATGCCACTCTAAAATGTGCATTTTTGTCACAACACAATGCCACAGATGTCTCAAGTTGAGGGAGTGTGCAATTGGCATGCTGACTGCAGGATTGTCCACCATAGCTGTTGCCAGATAATTTAATGTTTGTTTCTCTACCATAAGCCGCCTCAAACGTTGTTTTAGAGAATTTGGCAGTACTCCACCCGGCCTCACAACCGCAGACCACGTGTTACAACGCCAGCCCAGGAACTCCACATCTGGTTTCTTCACTTGCGGGATTGTCTGAGACCAGCCACCCTGACAGGTGATGAAACTGAGGAGTTTTTCAGTCTGTAATAAAGACCATTTTTGGGGGAAAACCTCATTCTGATTGTCTGTGCCTGGCTCCTAAGTGGGTGGGTATGGTAAATGGCAGAGGTGGGACCAAGTCATTGTTTTACAAGTCGCAAGTAAATCTCGAGCCTTAGCACTCAAGTCCCAAGTRAAGACAGGCAAGTCCGAGTCAAGTCTCAAGTTCTAAACTTTGAGTTTCGAGTCCTAAACAAGTCATAATGTGCTCTTCACCAAATTGAATACCATTTCAAAATTTTTAACAAGAGTAATAGTTATATTAAATTTACGCAAATCATGAATGCTTTTTAAAATATATTTATTGTTTTCCAAATAAACTTTATATTTCCATGGAAATAAATGAAATGACCTGCTTGTCAATATGACAACAAAAACTAAATATTGTAGTGCTCTCTTTAGATATACTCTAGACACCTAAAACAATCCTGCCATAAAGTTACAATAATGTATTAAAAGGTACATCAAAACAACTGCTACTGAACTTCAGGTAGGCCTACAATTTGAACACTGGCCTGAATGTCTGTAAAAAAAAAAATACAGATCCAAAAGATGGGAGATAAAACCTGCACTCTCCCCCCCTCCCCCCCCTTGTACACAATGAGAGTTGATGCGCTGCACACTTTTTTTAATAGCATAATTTTTTATATTTGGGCTTGGGGAGGGTATCAAGTCAGTTTGAGTCAAAGGCTCAAATCCAAGTTAAGTTACGAGTTATTGGTGTCAAAGTCGAGTTGCAAGTCTTTTTTGATTTTGTTGAGTCTAAAATCATAATTTTGTGACTCGAGTCCACACCTCTGGTAAAAGGTGCCAGGCGCACCGCTTTGAGCGGTGTCAAACTGAGGCTAGTGAAATGTGTATATATATTTTTCTTATTTTATTATCTCAAATGGAATAATGATGAGGATTAAAGATCATACCCCCAAGACATGGTAACTTGTCACCATATCTGTAATCATGGTAGCTTCTACATTAATGTAGAAGTCTTTAGATACATCAACTATTCTTATTTACAATAAAAGTGACTCCAAAATGACACTATGCATTATGTACCATTCATTTCTATTGGGCACATAATAATCAAACAAACTAAATTAACTACAAATGCATCCAACAAGTTTGTAGAGTTGATTGATTAAGTCATTGCATGCTTGGAATATGGGACCAAATACTACACTTTTGACTACATTATTTATAAGTRTTTAGGGGTGTCAGTTTTTAATCCTACCTTTTTTGAGGAGAAAAAAGTATTACCTGTTAAACAATATCTTTCTCTGAGCAATTGTATTAGTATAAAATACAATCATTTCCTTTTTTTGTTGCATACAATATATCTCAGTATTTTATTTATTTTTATACAGTAATTATTGCTCGTCTTTTTTCTAGGGTGTCAATCATTTCGTACCCCACTGTATGTACATAGTATGTCATAGTTTACATACAGCCTTCTGCGATCAGTGAGGTCTGGGCTACTTTGACATGGTATGGGAGTGATGATTGGAGCCGTGTTGTGTACCATACGTGTTTCAGAGGGAGCAGCTGTGGACGGCCTGTATAGACGTAGGGGAGCTGTGTGTGTGGCACCTCAGGGAGCCCACCAAGCCTTTCCAGAGGATCCAGCTGCCTGACTGTGCAGGCGTCACCTGCCTTATCAAGGTCAAAAACCAGGTGAGATTGTCTGTAGACTGTACTGTAGGAGGAAAATGAGTGTGCTTCTATTCTACTCTACTGTAGTTTCTATAAAATGGCATTGCTTGGGTACTCCACTGGATTAGTTACATTACTTAGTTCTGTATTAAGGTATTATGTGAAAGTTTAAAATATTAACAGGCCCAAATCACCATGGGTTCCCTTTCCCACTCCTTTCCCGCTTTATTTTTATTTTTTATAGCTTTTTTAAAATACTGACTAGATCATTCCTATCACAATGCACTCTGACATGTCAATTGTCAATTCAGCATGTCTTAAAACCAGAAATGAGATATGTCCTTTATGGTGATGAAACCTAATCTGTTAACCGGTCCTGTCAGATCTGGGTTGGGGGCCGAGGGTGGAGTTCAGGGAAGTCCAGGGGGAAGATCTACGTAGTGGATGCCCAGCGACACACGGTGGAGAAGGAGCTGGTAGCTCACACAGACTGTGTCCAGGCACTGTGCTCTGCAGAGGACCGCTATGTGCTGAGTGGGGCAGCCCGTGAGGACGGGAAGATAGCCATCTGGAAAGTGGAGTAACTTGAGTGGAAATTCAATACTGCCACCTGGTAACTGGGGGTCAGAACAGGATTGTGTTCATTATTCACCAAACGGTAGAAAACGGACTGAAACAGGAACTTGTTCAATAAGAAACGCTCATTTTTGTTAACCATTGAAAATTGTTTTGCTAAGGTGTGCCCAAATAACCCAGGTGATTATGAACAGTTGGGAAATAAACTCTAGTCGTGATTTGTGACTGCCTGTGGATGGATGACCAACCCAAAGTTCACCTGATTGCATAGGATTTATTTTTATTTCTGGAATAATCTTTCCAACCTWTAGTTTTAAACACATGTATCTTATTGTTTATGTTAAAGGGAAACTATTTAGGTATTTGTTTCATTAGTCCATTGTTGATATAATCCCAACATGTTTTGAATATCAGAAATACATTTTTSAAGATATATAACTTAAAAAATACAGAAATACTGCCAGTGTGATGCATTTTTGGACTATATCAACAATAGACTAATGAAACAAATACCAAAACCCAGTTTTGGATGTCATTTTCCTTTTTAAGCAGTACACTGCTTATTGTATTATTTACATCAAAGGAGGAACCTTCGATGTTTTTATATTGGGATGCTTCACAGGTTACTCACATCCAAATAAGTATTTCATATTTAATGTATGTGCTTTTTCTTCTAAATATGTTTTTGTATGTTTAATACACTCAACCCAAACTATGCATTTGAGTATTATTAAAATGTTTAGTAATGAAGACTTGTCCTCGCAATGTATTTGTCTCAGTCTTCATATAACATGACACAAGCTACTTCTAACATTTTAAATGAAAAAGTGAAATATTTTCCATTAATATTAGTGTTTCTTGTATATTCTTTATAGTACAGTATATTGTTTTGTAATATGCCTTTTGCCACCAGGGGACAGTACAGCATCCTCTATTACATTTTAATTCACATCCCAGAACTTTCTTCTGTAAACTGTTTGTGTAGGCTACAGGTCATGAGATTGACATTGTAATGACAAACTAAATACTTTAATTTCTCTATATAGCGATTTGGTGGAACAAGCTTCCCCCTAACATCAGGACAGCGGAGTCCCTGCCCATCTTCTGAAAACGCCTGAACCTACCGTACCTTTTCAAAAAGTATTTTGATTCATCCCACAGCACAACAACAATATTCAGCTATACTACCATTTTTTTTTTAATCTTGAGGATTATAACATTTTAACCCACTTGGCACATATATAATCAGATGAAGTAATTTGGTTGCCTTCATGCAGTAGTCTTTATTCAGATTTGTATTAAATCCCGTTACGGTGGCTACAGGCAAGCCCGTATCTACATCATCTGAGAATCCTCTCATTAATCACACCAGCAGATGGCAAAATCATCAAAGTCATCATCCAAATGCCAGAGTATTCCAATTTTTATTCTCTAACTGTTGCCAGCTCTACAAATATAAATCCCTCTCCTCTGTGTTCATACAATGCAACACAGAAACAATCACAGACCACATTTTAAATCCAGCTGTAGATTAGAGACTGGGGATTTTTTTAAACAATGTTTTTTTCCACAAATTGGGATGTACCCAATGGGTTTCAAATGCCATCGATTTTTGGTCATAACTACAACTTTGCTATGAGTTGTAGTAATTGAATCCAGGGACGTCTAAGACCCTTTGAGGTTGAATCTATAATACTAGGATTACATTACACAGGGGCCCCGTTGCATCTATACATAAAGTAATTTAGCAGACACTCATATCCAGAGCGACTTAGTCGCAATTAGGGTTAAGTGCCTTGCTCAAGGGCACAATTCAATTTTTTTTTTTTWACCTAGTCAGCTCGGGGATTCAAACCAGAAACCTTTTGGTTACTGGCCCAGTGCAGGTAGCTACTGTGGGTACGCTACCTGCCACCAACCCACAGACTGGGTGACAGCAATAAGATTAGTCCAACACACATCATGACATCATTTATACACACGTACAGTATATAACAGGAAGACTCCTCCCCTCAGACAGATATCAATTCCCAGAAGAAGTATTGTGTGGGCTGGTAATGGCTGGAGCGGAATAAGTGGTAAGTTATCAACAACATCAAACACATGGTTTCCATGCGTTTGATGCCATTCCATTCGCTCCGTTCCAGACGTTATTATGAGCCGTCCTCCCCTCAGCAGCCTCCACTGTTCCCTACACAGTGCACTACTTTAGATCTGGGCCCTTGTCAAAAGTAATGCACTATATAGGTAATAGGATGCCATTTGGGACCTAGCTACTATGCAGAGTAAGGTCTGGTTGATGGTCATATAGTGTTGCTTCATAATGGCTGGTAGTGGGGGTGTTTTTTCACAGACTTTATTTGTATTTACAGTAAAAGGCCATGAAATATTGAAGATGAAAATTAACCTAGAGAAACTGCATTACCAATTTACCAAACCATTATGTAAGATGGCCTTGGGAGCACCATTGTCCTGACCTGGGTCTCTGTCATTTTTCGGTAAACCTGATTTCTGTAYATCATGAGGATTGGAGGATTCCCTATGCCAAGGGTTACTCCGTTTTGATTTTTTCCAAGCTTTTAATACTCACAGTATGTGAGTGTGGGGGTTTTCAAGTGTGTGTGGGTGATTGTGCATGAGGATTAGGAATCTGCCTCTTTTTATGAGTCAGCACAGAATGCTGCTGAGTGTACAACCACTTGCTATCGGCAGAGAGGGATGGATGGATGCACAGTATGTGGCAGTTGAACCGAGAGGGGTCTTTGTGTTTGCTAAATGGATGGAACTCTGCTACCATATCTACTGTATACCGGTATCCGTTCCTTCCATTTGATAGGCAAAATGGTTGGCTACGGTAAATGTCATCTGTACATAGTGGCAAGGAAAAGTATGTGAACCCTTTGGAATTACTTGGATTTCTGCATAGATTTGTCATGAAATTCAATCTGATCTTCATTTAAGTCTGCTTAAACTAATAAAACACAAACAATTATACGTTTTCATGTCTTTATTGAACAGACTGTGTAAACATTCACAGTGCAGGGTGGGAAAAGTATGTGAACCCTTCAATTTCTAACTGGTTGACCCTCCTTTTTGCAGCAAGAACCTCAACCAAACATTTTCTGTAGTTACGGATCAGACCTGCACAACGATCAGGAGGAATTTTGGACCATTCCGCTTTACAAAATGGTATCAGTTCAGCAATATTCTTGGGATGTCTGATGTGAACCGCTCTTTTGAGGTCATGCCACAGCATCTCAATCGGGTTGAGGTCAGGACTCTGACTGGGCCACTCAAGAAGGTGTATTTTCTTCTGTTAACCATTCTGTTTATTTACTTCTGTTTTCGGTTGTCCTGTTGCATCACCCAACTTCTGTTGAGCTTCAAATGGTGGACAGAGCCTTACATTCTCCTGCAAAATGTCTTGATAAACTTGGGAATACATTTTTCCGTTGATGATAGCAAGCTGTCCAGGCCCTGAGGCAACAAAGCAGCTCCAAACCATGATGCTCCCTCCACCATACTTTACAGTMGGGATGAGGTTTTGATGTTGGTGTTCTGTGCCTTTTTTTCTCCACACAGTGTTGTGTGTTCCTTCCAAACAACTCAACTTTAGTTTCATCTGTCCACAGAATATTTTGCCAGTAGTGCTGTGGAAAATCCAGGTGCTCTTTTGCGAACCTCAGACGTGCAGCAATGGTTTTTTTGGACAGCAATGGCTTCTTCCGGGGTGCTTGTTGCTTGTGAATAGCAAACTCAAATTGTGTGTTTGTTTTTTTTGTAGGTCAGGGCAGCTCTAACCAACATCTCCAATCTCGTCTCATTGATTGTACTCCAGGTTAGCTGACTCCTGACTCCAAATAGCTTTTGGAGAAGTCATTAGCCTCGGGGTTCACATACTTTTTCCAACCTACACTGTGAATGTTTAAATGATGTATTCAATATAGACAAGAAAAATACAATTTGTGTTATTAGTTTAAGCACAATGTGTTTGTCTTTTGTTGTGACTTAGATGAAGATCAGATCAAATTTTATGACCAATTTATGCATAAATCCAGGTAATTCCAAAGGGTTCACATACTTTTTCTTGCCACTGTAGTTCAGGCCATGGTGGGTACTGTTAGTTGTATTGAATTTCCATTGAGTCTCTCTATCAAGAGTCCTCACACTCAGAACTACTGTATCACACACTTAATCATATGGAGTGGGCATTATGTTTCCCTTTATATATAGGATGGATACTACAGTAGTGCACATCCATCACAACACCCATATAGGACTGCTGATAAGCATTGAATCATTACTGTAATGACAAGATATCAGTCATACACTTACTCTTTGTGGTGGAAATCCAGCAACAACAAAAAACCTAGTTGTGATTTCCTCAAAAGAGAATGAGAAGGAGAGTCAGGTCACCAGTGAACAGGTGTTGCTGGCCTTGCACCCCTCTGATGTGGGGAAGTGTGATGCAATTAGTAAATCGTGGCCCTTTTTGTTGATACATAAATCGGTCTCCAGGTAACTTGACTCCACTGCATGCAGAAAGTGTTAGACAGTATATGTGCCAATGCACACATGTCATCAACTTTACTTTGTCCTCTAATGGTAGGGTTGGAGTGGAGAGATATCACCCTAGATATGTAGGCTAGCTAGGCTACTTTAGGGGCAACCCCTGCTACTAGAAATGAAACATACTTGTGGTGTGTGAACAAATTGTGTGCAGAGAAGTAGGATAGCAATAGTGGTCCTTCAGTCAAATACACACACAGACACACACACACACACAGCCACGTAAATAGAAACAAAATAAAACTGACCTTTTGAACATGAAAATGAAAGAAGATCGATTCAAATATATGCAATAACAGCTATGTTCAAAATGATACAGTAGCCTATAACATACAGAACTGCATAAAATGATTATTACATTAGCAGCTCACAGTAGATCATTTGCAACATTGTCAACAACAACAAAAAACATACACATCGACTTCTTGGGCAGCCTCAGGTTTTAGAACGTTACATTGTAGCCTTTGATGTCAAGTATTACAGTAATTGCTGGGGCATCGCAAAATGAATCACCATGACTTGAAACATTTSAAGTATAATACTGTTTTAAAGTAACACTCAAGGTGTGGCGGCATGAATGTTTGGTGAGTGTGTGGCACTGCCTGCTACAGTTTTCTAACGCCTGCCTGCTTCACAATTTTCCTGTGAGGGGTGTAGTTGCTTCAACTGTAGGCCGGTTGTTCCTGCGTGTCAGCCATATTGGAATGCTCGGCTCAGGATTGGGAATATACAGAACTTAACGAGCCTGAAGTGGTGGGCAGAGAAAGGAGAGCGCACGAACCGCTAAGAAACTTCAGTTTTTAACGGATTTAAAACACATATAAACGAGGAATTGAACCGGTTAACTAAAGTGAATTGATCCGACACGCGAATTGGAAAGGACAAAGTGAGTACAGTCATGTTTATTATATTATATTTGTAAGTAAAATGTAGGCGGCTTCCAGTTGAAGCCTGTGTGTGTGATGGAGGATTTGCTGTGCCGACACATTGACGTTTTCTTCACATAAAATTAAGTTATTTTCCATATCAGTTAATATTCTGTTGAAGATGGCTATTCTGCTAATGTAATGCTCAATCATTGGTGTTGTCGCTCAATTGATACTTCATCGCTATAATGTGCCACACGTAACGTTGACCAATTCAAGCTAACAACATTTTTTTGGGTTGTCTTTGATTACATCTTCAGGAAAGTAACGTTACTGTACATTTAATAGTTAACAATGACTCGGGAATCTCCAGAAATGGTTGTATATTACATTTCTTTCCACAATATGATCATAAAGTCTTAGAGCATAGTCTATTCAATTATTGTTTCGTTTGTGTAGTCTATCTAGACTACCTTTCTGAGAGATGTATGTGGTAACTATAGGTAGCCTAGCCTATGGGTGTTTACTGAAGATTTGTGATTCGCTACACTTACACCCATGCGAAGCTTACGGCTCCCATTATATTTGACTATTGCCGTGGAATTCTTGTTACTGTTTACAACTGTAAGCTTCGCGTAGCCCGAGGCCCTTTAAATTACAGTGCAGTGAAGGCCTGTATTTTTAGGAGCAGTGAGTGACTCCTGAGTGTAAACCACCAGGCATATATTGTCATTGTTAGGCTACTTTTAGTTTATTTAGCCGAAATCCAAGAGACTCGTGAATGTGATAGGATAGTCTGACGTTKATGTTATAAATTATGAAATAAGTCTATATATCACATACTCTCTCTCATATATATACACACACACACAAAAAGGTGAAATCGGTTTTTGATATGCCATATGACCTTGGTCTGCCATAATATTGTGTTCGTGTTGACTATCCCAATGTTTTTCAGGGACGTTCCGAACATCTACTTGTCTGCTTGAGACTCACAATAAACCTCTGTAAAGAGTGAAGGGTGGGACAGTATTGCACTCAGGGCCTGTAATCAAGTGTCTCAGAGTAGGAGTGCTGATCTAGGATCAGGTTAACCTTGTCCATAATAGTCTGAATTGTTACATTTAAAAGGCAATACTGATCCTAGATCAAAACTCCTACTCTGAGACACTTGACAAATACAGGACCAGACCCCCCACTTTTGAAAGTACACTTTCAGAGCCAGGAGAGCAGATGTGTTGACAGATACGGACTTCATGATGACACACAAACAAACACTTGTACAGTTTGTAATCTAATGGGCTGGCAGTAATAAGGGGGGATGAAAGGAAACATACCGACTTTGATTCGACTCATTCATTGCTTGATGAATTAATTCCAAGACTTCCAGGGGCCACTCGGTGGGTGTCTGTGAGTACGTGCGTGGATGCATGCTTGTGTCTGTGTCTGTCGGTGTGCGCGTGCACACGTGACATTGTCCACTGAGTAGGCCTAGGCTCAACCATGCTCATCATATCCACCTCAGGCAAGTTGGGATCCCACACGGACATAGGCTATATTCCACATCCTCCTCCTTATTCTGCCTACTGTTGTTTTAGCTGCAGAGGAAGAGGAGCTGTGTCTGAAGCAGCGGCTGTGACAGGAAGGACAAATTAACAATGTTCTCCAGTTGTGTTGCTGCATTCTGCTTTAGATTGGCCTTCCAGGATGCAGCCTAGCCTGGCTGCCTCACACACACAGACACACTGTCCCTCAGGATTCTGGGGGGGAAACGCCTTTTTCCCCTCTACTCAGCAGCAGCAGTTTCATATTGTGTGTGTGTGTGAGAGATTGAGAAGAGAGAGGATTTGCTGTGCTGTGATGCAGCTGTGGCTATTATGTGAATTGTTGTTGCATTTTGACCTGATGAGCTGCAGTAGTAAATAACATGTTTCACAAACACAGGTTTTAGAGTAGGTCTGTTCTGCTGCTGGCATTTATAATGGACACGTTGGAGTTCCAGCCTCAGATCCCTAAACCATAATTACAAAACAAAGATGGAGTGTCTTTGTGTGTGTGTGTGTGTCTGTGTCCATTTTGAACACTTTGTTGTTTCATTATTATTTCAATTTCTTTGGTCGGAGGCGTAAATAACAGATTAACATCAAGTTTATTGCTTCCACTCGGTCCGCAGCATGGTTTCACAGCCAGCATCATGTTGCAGTTCACTCCAAGTTTAATTGACTCCAGTTTCCCTCTGATCATAGCTTGTGTTGTATGTTTCATAGATGTGTTCATTCATAACTCTTTGAACTCTCTCTGTGAGAATGGATGAGTTGATTGAAAACAGTTGTTGTTTTCAGTCTGTATGTAAATGCCTGCGTGTGTGATCGTCCTCTATTATAACTATATTATAAACTATATTATATATTAAGCAATAAGGCCTGGGAGGGGTGTGGTATATGGCCAATATACCACGGCTAAGGGCTGTTCTTAAACACGACCAATGTAATTAGAGCAGTAAAAATAAATGTTTTGTCATACCCGTGGTATGTGGTCTGATATACCATGGCTGTCAGCCAAGCAGCATTCTGGGCTCGAACCACCCAATTTATAATATATTATAAAGTGTACTGTGATGGCCTTAGCAGCATAATCTTAAATGAATAGTGCGGAGGATGCTGGCTACTGATTACTGTATTGGCTGACTGACCTGTCAATTGAAGTCAATGACTACGTGAGGCTGCTTGAAATCCTTTATTCTCTTCCTCTATTAAGTCTCAATTAGGAAAATTGTGTTGTCTTACACTGTGGGAAAAAAACACAAAAACAACCATATATTGTGAAAAAAAACAGTGTGGATAACCTGATGTATTGTCAAGTGAAATATACGTTTATTGGTCACGTACACAGATTTGCTGGTTCAGCGAAGTGCTAGTGTTTCTAGCTCCAACAGTGCAGTAATACCTACCAATTAAAAAGAATACACACCAAATTCAGAAATATCAGAACGAGCGATGTCAGAGACCGGAATATAAATACAGTAGTATGTGGACACCTGCACGTCAAACATGTCATTCCAAAATCATGGGCATAAATATAGAGTTGGTCCCCCCTTTAACTGCTATAACAGCCTCCAATCTTCTGTGAAGGCGTTCCACGATGTTGCAACATTGCTGTGGGGACTTGCTTCCATTCAGCCACAAGAGCATTAGTGAGGTCGGGCACTGATGTTGGGCGATTAGGCCTGGCTCGCAGTCAGCATTCCAATTCATCCCAAAGGTATCCAATGGGGTTGAGMTCAGGGCTCTGTGCAGGCCAGTCCAGTTCTTCCACACCGATCTCGACAAACCATTTCTGTATGGACCTCGCTTTGTGCACGGGGGCATTGTCATGCTGAAACAGGAAAGAGCCTTCCCCAAACTGTTGCCATAAAGTCCGAAGCACAGAATCGTCTAGAATGTCATTGTATGCTCTAGCGTTAAGATTTCCCTTCACTGGAAGGGGTCTAGCCCGAACCATGAAAAACAGCCCTAGACCATTATTCCTCCTCCACCAAACTTTACAGTTGGCACTATGCATTCGGGCAGGTAGCGTTCTCCTGGCATCCTCCAAACCCAGATTTGTCCAGATGGTGAAGCGTGATTCATCACTCCAGAGAACACGTGTCTACTCCTCCAAAGTCCAATGGCGGCGAACTTTACACCATCCCAGCCAACGCTTGTTATTGCGCATTGTGATCTTAGGCTTGTGTGTGGCTGCTCGGCCATGGAAACCCATTTCATGAAGCCCCCGCTGAACAGTTATTGTGCTGACAGTGCTTCCAGAGGCAGTTTGGAACTCGGTAGTGAGTGTTGCAACCGAGGACAGACGATTTTTACGGGTTATGCGTTTCAGCACTTGGCGGTCTCGTTCTGTGAGCTTGTGTGACCTACTGCTTCGCGGCTGAGCTGTTGTTGCTCCTAGACGTTTTCACTTCAGAATAACAGCACTTTGACTGGGACAGCTCTAGTAGGGCAGAAATTTTACGAACTGACTTGTTGGAAAGGTGGCATCCTATGACGGTGCCACGTTGAAAGTCACTGAGCTCTTCAGCAATGCCATTCTACTACCAATGTTTGTCTATGGAGATTGCATGGCTGTGTGCTCTATTTTTATACACCTGTCAGCAATGGGTGTGGCTGAAATAGCCAAGTCCACTCATTTGAAGGTGTCCTCATACTTTTGTATATACAGTGTCTTCAGAAAGTATTTATACCCCTCAACTTATTCCACATTTTGTGTTACAGCCTGAATTCAAAATCTATTGAATAAATACATATTCTCACCCATCTACACACAATACCCCATAATTACAAAGTGAAAACATGTTTTTAGAAAATCTTTCAGATATATTGAAATTTAAATATAGAAATATATAATTGACATAAGTATTCACACCCCTGAGTCAATACATGATATAATCACCTTTGGCAGTGATTACAGCTGTGAGTCTTTCTTTGTAAGTCTCTAAGAGCTTTGTACACCTGGATTGTTCAATATTTGCACATTATCTTTTTAAATTTAACCTTTATTTAACCAGGCAAGTCAGTTAACAACAAATTCTTATTTACAATGACGGCCTACACTGGCCAAACCCGGACGACGCTGGGCAAATTGTGTGCCGCCCTATGGGACACCCAATCACAGCCGGTTGTGATACAGCCTGGATTCAAACCAGGGGGTGTGTAGTGACGCCTCACTGAGATGCAGTGCCTTAGACCACTGCCCCACTCGGGAGCCCATTATTGTTTTTAAAATTCTTCAAGCTCTGTCAAGTTTATAGTTGATCATTACGAGACAGCCATTTTCAAGTCTTACCATAGATTTTCAAGTAGATTTAAGTCAACTTTGCCACTCAGGAACATTCACTCTGTTCTTGGCAAGCAACTCCAGTGTAGATTTGGCCTTGCGTTTTAGGTTATTGTCCTGCTGAAAGGTGTCACGACTCCCACCGAAAGTGGCTCCTCTTCCTGTTCGGGCGGCYCTCGGCGGTCGTCGTCACCGGCCTACTAGCTGCCACCGATCCCTTCTCCCTTTTCTGTTGGTTTTGTCTTATTGGTTACACCTGTTTCTTGTTTAGGTTTTAGTTGGGCTATTTAAGCCGGTGATGCCCGCCGGCTTTTGTGCGGGCTTATTTCCTCTGTTCGTGTTTGTGGTTGTGCGATTTTCTTGTTTTTCTCCGGACTGGTTGGGTCCTGTTTTTGGGTCGGTCTTTGTTATGCGCCTGGTGTTTTGGCGTGACCGTTTTCCTGCGCCGGAATAAAAAACAATTGTCCTTTACCCTCTGTTCCCTGCGCCTGACTCCGCACCCACTACCACCCACTATAGAAGTGCGTTACAAAAGGTGAATTAGTCTCCCAGTGTCTGTTGGAAAACAGATTAAACCAGGTTTTCCTCTAGGATTTTGCCTGTGCTTTTTTTCTCCTCAATAACTTCCCTGTCCTTAATTATAAGCACACCCATAACATAATGCAGCTCCCACTATGCTTGAAAATATAGAGAGTGGTACTCAGTAATGTGTTGTATTTGATTTGTCCCAAACATAACACTTTGTATTCAGGACAAAAAGTTAATTGCTTTGCCAATTATTTTTGCAATATTACTTTAGTGCCTTGATGCAAACAGGATGCAAGTTTTGTAATATTTTTATTCTGTACAGGCTTCCTTCTTTTTACCGTGTCATTTAGATTAGTATTGTGGAGTAACTATAATATTGTTGATCCATCCTCAGTTTTCTCCTATCACAGCAATTAAACTCTGTAACTGTTTTAAAGTCACCATTGGCCTCATTGTGAAATCCCTGAGCGGTTTCCTTCCTCTCCGGCAACTGAGTTAGGAAGGACGCCTGTATCTTTTTAGTGACTGGGTGTATTGGTACACCATCCAAAGTGTCATTAATAACTTAAACATGCTCAAAGAGATATTCAGTGTCTACTATAAAAAAAAATGTATACCCATCTACCAATAGGTGCCGTTTTTTGCGAGGCATTGGATAACCTCCCTGGTCTTTGTGGTTGAATCTGTGTTTGAAATTCACTGCTAGACTGAGGGACATTAGATAATTATATGTGTGTTGTACAGAGATGAGGTAGTCGTTCAAAAATCATGTTAAACACTTATTGCAACTTACTATATGACTTGATAAGCAAATGTGTACTCCTGACCTTATTTAGGCTTGCCATAATAAATGGGTCGAATACTTATTGACTCAAGACATTTCAGCTTTTCATTTTTAATTAATGTGTAAAAAAATAAAAAAATAAAAAACATTAGGAACACCTGCTCTTTCCATAACATAGACTGACCAGGTGAATCCAGGTGAAGCTATGATCCCTTAAATCCACTTCAATCAGTGTATATGAAGGGGAGAAGACAGGTTAAAACTTCTTATGGCTGCATCCCGCTACCGGGATCGATATGACAACAGCCAGTGAAAGTGCAGGGCGCCAAATTCAAACAACAGAAATCTCATAATTAAAATTCCTCAAACATACATGTGTCTTATATCATTTTAAAGGTAATCTTGTTGTTAATCCCACCAAAGTGTCCGATTTCAAATATGCTTTTCAGCGAAAGCACTACAAACGATTATGTTAGGTCACCACCAAACCACAATAAGCACAGCCATTTTTCCAGCGAAAGATAGCAGTCACAAAAAGCAGAAATAGAGATAAAATGAATCACTAACCTTTGATGATCTTCATCAGATGACACTCATAGGACTTCATGTTACACAATACATGCATGTTTTGTTTGATAAAGTTCACATTTATATAAAAAAAATCTGAGTTTACATTGGCGCGTTACATTCACTAGTTCCAAAAACATCAAGTGATTTTGCATAGCCACATCGTTTCAGCAGAAATACTCATCATAAATGTAGATGATAATACAAYTTATACACATGGAATTATAGATATACCTCTCCTTAATGCAACCACTGTGTCAGACTTCAAAAAAACTTTACGGAAAAAGCAACCCATGCAATAATCTGAGACGGCGCTCAGAAATATAATAAAATTAGCCGCCATTTTGGAGTCAACAGAAACCAGAAAATACATGATAAATGTTTCCTTACCTTTGATGAACTTCATCAGAATGCAGTTCTAGGAATCCCAGGTCCACAATAAATGCTTGATTTGTTCCATAATGTCCGTTATTTATGTCAAATTAGCTACTTTGGTTAGCGCGTTTGGTAAACAATTCCAAAGTCACAAAGCGCGTCCACTATAACGTGACGAAATGTCCAAAAGTTCCGTAACAGTCAGTAGAAACATGTCAAACGATGTACTGAATCAATCTTTAGAATGTTAACATACATCTTGAATAACGTTCCAACCGGAGAATTAGATTGACTTCAGATGAGCGGTGGAACGGAGGTCCTCCTCATGTGAACGCGCATGGTGAAACCATGGTCAGCTCGTGGCAGTGGTGACTAATTCCCGTCTCCTTTGGCCCCCCTTCACATTAGAGTCATCAGACAAAGTTCTATTGACTGTTGACATCTAGTGGAAGCCGTAGGAAGTGAAAACTCATCAATATCTCGCTGTAATTTCAATGAGAGCTTGGTTGAAAATCTGCCACCTCAGAAAAAATCCAAACAGGAAGTGGAACCTCTCAGGTTTTTGCCTGCCATATGAGTTCTGTTATACTCACAGACATAATTCAAACCGTTTTAGAAACTTCAGAGTGTTTTCTATCCAATACGAATAATAATATGCATATATTAGCAACTGGGACTGAGGAGCAGGCAGTTTACTATGGGCACCACTGTGCACCTTTCATCCAAGCTACTCAATACTGCCTCTGCAGCCATAAGAAGTTAAAGAAGGATTTTTAAGCCTTGAGACAATTGAGACATGGATTGTGTATGTGTGCCATTCGGAGAGTGAATGAGCAAGACAAAAGATTTAAGTGCCTTTGAACGGGCTATGGTAGAAGGTGCCAGGCGCACTGGTATGAGTGGTTGAAGAACTGGGATTTTCACGCTCAACAGTTTCCCATGTGTATTAAGAATGGCCCACCATCCGAAGGACATCCAGCCAACTTGACACAACTGTGGGAAGCATTGGAGTCAACCGGCCTGAATACCTGTGGAGGTGGCGGATGGTCTCCTGTGGGATCTCCTCCCAGACCTGGACTAAAGCATCCGCCAACTCCTGGACAGTCTGTGGTGCAACGTGGCGTTGGTGGATGGAGCGWGACATGATGTCCCAGATGTGCTCAATTGGATTCAGGTCTGGGGAACYGGCGGGCCAGTCCATAGCATCAATGCCTTCCTCTTGCAGGAACTGCTGACACACTCCAGCCACATGAGGTCTAGCATTAGGAGGAACCCAGGGCTAACCGCAGGAGGGCTGTGTGGCCCCCCAAAGAAATGCCACCCCACACCATGACTGACCCACCGCCAAACCGGTCATGCTGGAGGATGTTGCAGGCAGCAGAACGTTCTCCACAGCGTCTCCAGACTCTGTCACATGTGCTCAGTGTGAACCTGCTTTCATCTGTGAAGAGCACAGGGCGCCAGTGGCGAATTTGCCATTCTTGGTGTTCTCTGGCAAATGCCAAACGTCCTGCACGGTGTTGGGCTGTAAGCACAACCCCCACCTGTGGACGTCGGGCCCTCATACCACCCTCATGGAGTCTGTTTCTGACCGTTTGAGCAGACACATGCACATTTGTGGCCTGCTGGAGGTAATTTTGCAGGGCTCTGGCAGTGCTCCTCCTGCTCCTCCTTGCACAAAGGCGGAGGTAGCGGTCCTGCTGCTGGGTGGTTGCCCTCCTACGGCCTCCTCCACGTCTCCTGATGTACTGGCCTGTCTCCTGGTAGCGCCTCCATGCTCTGGACACTACGCTGACAGACACAGCAAACCTTCTTGCCACAGCTCGCATTGATGTGCCATCCTGGATGAGCTGCACTACCTGAGCCACTTGGGTGGGTTGTAGACTCCGTCTCATGCATTAGAGTGAAAGCACCGCTAGCATTCAAAAGTGACCAAAACATCAGCCAGGAAGCATAGGAACTGAGAAGTGGTCCTTTGAGAACCACTCCTTTATTGGGGGTGTCTTGCTAATTGTCTATAATTCCACCTGTTGTCTATTCCATTTGCACAACAGCATGTGAAATGTATTGTCAATCAGTGTTGCTTCCTAAGTGGACAGTTTGATTTCACAGAAGTATGATTGACTTGGAGTTACATTGTGTTGTTTAAGTGTTCCCTTTATTTTTTTGAGCAGTGTATATATATATATATATTAGAGGTCGACCGATTAATCGGAATGGCCGATTAATTAGGGCCGATTTCAAGTTTTCATAACAATCGGAAATCGGTATTTTTGGACACCGATTTGGCAGATTTTTTTTTATATATATATATATATATTTTTTACACCTTTATTTAACTACGCAAGTCAGTTAAGAACACATTCTTATTTTCAACGAAGGCCTAGGAACAGGGGGGTTAACTGCCTTGTTCAGGGGCAGAATGACAGATTTTCCCCRTGGGGATTCGTTTTTGCAACCTTCCGGTTATTAGTCCAACGCTCTAACCACCTGCCTTACATTGCACTCCACGAGGAGCCTGCATGGCAGGCTGACTACCTGGTACGCGAGGGCAGCAAGAAGCCAAGGTAAGTTGCTAAGCTAGCATTAAACTTATCTTATAAAAAACAATCAATCTTAACATAATCACTAGTTAACTACACATGGTTGATATTACTAGTTATCTAGCGTGCCCTGCGTTGCATATAATCGATGCGGTGCCTGTTAATTTCTCATCGAATCACAGCCTACTTCACCAAACGGGTGATGATTTAGCACTGTCGTTGCACCAAACCTAACCATGAACATCAATGCCTTTCTTTAAAATCAGTACACAAGTATATATTTTTAATCCAGCATATTTAGTTAATATTGCCTGCTAACATGAATTTCTTATAATTAGGGAAAATTTTGTCACTTCTCTTGCGTTCCGTGCAAGCAGTCCAGGTATATGCAGCAGTTTGGGCCACCTGGCTCGTTGCGAACTGTGTGAAGTCCATTTATTCCTAACAAAGACCGTAATTAATTTGCCAGAATTGTACATAATAATGACATAACATTGAAGGTTGTACAATGMAACAGCAATATTTAGACTTAGGGATGCCACCCGTTAGATAAAATACGGAACGGTTCCGTATTTCACTGAAAGAATAAACGTTTTGTTTTCGAAATGATAGTTTCCAGATTCGACCATATCAATGACCAAAGGCTCGTATTTCTGTGTGTTATTATGTTATACTTAAGTCTATGATTTGATATTTGATAGAGCAGTCTGACTGAGCGATGGTAGGCAGCAGCAGGCTCGTAAGCATTCATTCAAACAGCACTTTCATGCGTTTGCCAGCAGCTCTTCGCAATGCTTCAAGCACTGAGCTGTTTATGACTTCAAGCCTATCAACTCCCGAGATTAGGCTGGTGTAACCGATGTGAAATGGCTAGCTAGTTAGCGGGGTGCGCGCTAATAGCGTTTCAATCGGTGACGTCACTCGCTCTGAGACTTGGAGTAGTTGTTCCCCTTGCTCTGCAAGGGCCGTGGCTTTTGTGGAGCGATGGGTAACGATGCTTCGAGGGCGGCTGTTGTCGTTGTGTTCCTGGTTCGAGCCCAGATAGGGACGGAAGCTATACTGTTACTGGCAATACTATAGTGCCTATAAGAACATCCAATAGTCAAAGGTATATGAAATAAAAATGGTATAGAGAGAAATAGTCCTATAATTCCTATAATAACTACAACCTAAAACTTCTTACCTGGGAATATTGAAGAATCATGTTAAAAGGAACCACCAGCTTTCATATGTTCTCATGTTCTGAGCAAGGAACTTAAACGTTAGCTTTTTTACACGGCACATATTGCACTTTTACTTTCTTCTCCAACACTTTTGTTTTTGCATTTATTTAAACCAAATTGAACATGTTTCATTATTTATTTGAGGCTAAATTTATTTTATTGATGTATTATATCAAGTTAAAATAAAAGTGTTCATTCAGTATTGTTGTAATTGTCATTATTACAACTAAATGTAAAACAATCGGCCTATTAATCGGTATCGGCTTTTTTTMGGGTCCACCAATAATCGGTATCGGTATCGGCGTTGAAAATAATAATCGGTCGACCTCTAATATATATATATATATATATGATGTGTTTGGACAGTATATTATATGTAACTGAGTGGGTGGATGAATCAGTTGAACACACCTGACCAGACAGTGGCGTACTGTTACATGTATTAAAAGCTCTGAATGGCCGTATAGTGGTGGCCGTATAGCATTAACTGCGATGCAGGCMCCGCAGACTTCAGGGCTTTCATACTTCTTGCGCTTAGTCAAGCACAGCAGAGCTATTGTGAAGGAAGTCGTCAAGGAAGTGACTGTGTTTATACAGGACGTACCTCCCCCACCTACCATCAACCAATCATGTCAATGCGGAGCTATGCCCTCCGCATGGTTACATAATTCGAGAGGCGCACAGCGATGTGGTACGGAGGTCAATTTGGCCTCCACAAGCCTCCAGAGGCTCAGCAATCGCGTCACACCCTCCATACGGAGCCTCCGACCAAATTTTTGGATCAACCATAAATTGGCTTTTAGACATTCAGACCTGGCCTGTGTCCTAAATGGCACCCATAGGCACCCTCTGGTCAAAAGTATGGCACTTTGTAGGGAATATGGTGCCATTGTAGCTCTGGGCTTCTGCAGTGTCTGGGAGATTAGGTGTTTTTGACCTTTAGTTTGAATCCATTAATAATGCATTTAACATACAGTCTTGCTACTAATATTATACGGCTGTAAGTCAAAGCATCACCTTTGACTGGTGGCGAGGACAACGTTACAGTGGTTAGACATTTTTGATTTATGTTTGTAGTCCTGTGGTGTGCTTTGAGCATTATGGGGAAGTTGCTACTACTCTTTCCTTTCAAATCATTCTCTTAATGTTTCTGAAAGAAAAATGGTTCCACATGTCCATGGTCTGAATGCCCCTGGGCATAGTTTTGTGCTTATTGGTTTAGATTAATACAGTACAGTTAATCCTGGTACACATTTAATTAACTTCAATGAACATAAACAAATCTAACAACTTCCAGGTCTTTTTCCATGAGTGGTTTCTTTGTAAAGGGGCTAAAATGGCAGAGGAAGGAGATGGGGGAGCTAAAGTGAACCCAAACTACTACCCTCCGCTAGCCTCCACTAGCCTCCACTTACCTCCACTAGCCTCCATTACCCTGACTATGTTTCTCCTCAAGCTAAAGGTTCCAGTGTTCTTTCTGTGTGCGTCCCAAATGGAACCCTATTCCCTACATAGTGCACTACTTCTAACACCATATATGTTCGTTTCCCATTGCAAATCATTTAGCTACGGTGTGTCCTGGCCTAGTGAACACTACCCTGGCTCGGCCTGCTGTGGCCTTAGCAGGCAGGATCAAGGACCGGAAGAGGAAAACAAACAAAGCCAGGTTTGTCTGCCAGCCATTCTCTTCCATCCAGGAGATGAAGATCTATGCAGAGCACGTCAGGGACCACAGTGTAGCCTGGGTAACTGGTGAGAGATATACGCACTACCCCCACTACCATTTCTCTTTGCATGTTTAGCCGTCACATATGCAGCACATACCCTGTATGTCAACTCCCTCTAAAGGTAAATAGAAGACAATATACAGTAGGCAGTCACATATATTTTCGTACATAGAAGAGGGCAGGGCAGGTTACAGTAGGCACAGTGAAGGAAAGCTTCTATAGTGTGTAGGCACATTTGTTTTTTACATGGAAGACCATTGCAAAGTGACTTCCGGCTGTAATGGAAAGACAATAGCCATTGCTTCGCCTAGATCGGGACGGGGTCGTGTACTGTCTCACCTGCAGTCAGGATATAGGCTATTTGGGACAGTGAGAGGCCATAGAGGAAGGCTCAGGTGGTCAGTCAGACACTTGAGACCTGTACTGAATGTGTCTAGACTATCTTTAGCGAGCTGCCTGGCTTCTCAGAACTTTTCACACCGTGCATTCTACTGGAAGGTAAGGTCTACCCAGCCTCACTGTCATGCTGTCTGTCTGGATCAGGTGAGTCTCACTGTCATGCTACCTGTCTGGATCAGGGTTGAGTCTCACTGTCTGTCTGGATCAGGGGTGAGTCTCACTGTCATGCTGCCTGTCTGGATCAGGGTGAGTCTCACTGTCATGCTACCTGTCTGGATCAGGGTTGAGTCTCGCTGTCTGTCTGGATCAGGGTGAGTGTCACTGTCATGCTGCCTGTCTGGATCAGGGTTGAGTCTCACTGTCATGCTGTCTGTCTGGATCAGGGTTGAGTCTCACTGTCATGCTGTCTGTCTGGATCAGGGTTGAGTCTCACTGTCATGCTGCCTGTCTGGATCAGGGTTGAGGCTCACTGTCATGCTGTCTGTCTGGATCAGGGGGAGTCTCACTGTCATGCTGTCTGTCCGGATCAGGGGTGAGTCTCACTGTCGTGCTGTCTGTCCGGGATCAGGGTTGAGTCTCACTGTCATGCTGTCTGTCCGGATCAGGGGGGAGTCTCACTGTCATGCTGTCTGTCTGGATCAGGGTTGAGTGTATCCCTGGGCATCTAGGTTTAGATGTTTTGAACAGCAATACAAGATGGGATAAACACACTGACTCTCTTAGCCCAACTATTCCTCACTGACATTTATCCAGGCTGGTTGGAGAACTATGATCAGAATGTTGTGGTCGGCCAAAACTGGAATGCGTTACATCTTCATTTAAAAAATATATATATTATATTGGCAGTGGCAAGGCATTCTACACAAGCATTCTTGTTTTTTGAATTTGACTTCTAATAGTTTTCATACAGTTGTACAGTGCATTCGGAAAGTATTCAGACCCCTTGACTTGTTCCACATTTTGTTACATTACATCCTTATTCTAAAATGGATGAAATACATGTTTTACCTCATCAATCTACACACAATACACCATAATGACAAAGCGAAAACAGGTTTTTCAATTTTTTTGCAAATGTATAAAATATAAAACATAAGTATTCAGACCCTTTGCTATGAGACTCTAAAATGAGCTCAGGTGCATCCTGTTTCCATTGATCATTCTTAAGATATTTCTACAACTAGATTGGAGTCCACCTGTGGTAAATTCAATTGATTGGACAAGATTTGGAAAGGCACACACCTGTCTATATAAGGTCCCATAGTTGACAGTGCATGTTKGAGCAAAACCAAGCCATGAGGTTGACGGAATTGTCCGAAGAGCTCCGAGACAAGATTGAGTCGAGGCACAGATCTGGGGAAGTGTACCAAAAGATTTCTGCAGCATTGAAGGTCCCCAAGAACACAGTGGCCTCCATCACTCTTAAAATTACCCTACGGTAAAGCATGGTTGGGACAGCATCATGCTGTGAAGATGTTTTTCAGTGGCAGGGACTGGGAGACTAGTCAGGCTCGAGGGAAAGATGAACGGAGCAAAGTACAGAGAGATCCTTAATGAAAATCTGCTCAGGACCTCAGACTGGGGCGAAGGTTCATCTTCCAACATGACAATGACCCTAACCACACAGCCAAGACAACACAGGAGTGGCTTCAGGACAAGTCTCTGAATGTCCTTGAGTGGCCCAGCCAGAGCGCGGACTCGAACCCGATCAAACATCTCTGGAGAGACCTGAAAAAAGCTSTGCAGCGACGCTCCCATCCAACCTAACAGAGCTTGAGAGGATCTGCAGAGAAGAATGGGAAAAACTCCCCAAATACAGGTGTGCCAAGTTTGTAGCGTCATACCCAATAAGACTCGAGGCTGTAATCGCTGTCAAAGGTGCTTCAACAAAGTACTGAGTAAAGGGTCTGAATACTTATGTAAATGTCATATTTCAGTTTTTTGGGGTCATTATGTGGTATTCGTTGAAGATTATTGAGGGGGAAAAAACTATGAAATCATTTTTAGAATACGGCTGAAATATAACAAAATGTGGGAAAATCAAGGGGTCTGAATACTTTCTGAAGGCACTGTAAGTATATTTCTCTTTTGACCAGTAGTAAACATAGTCACTCTCTCTCCATCTCTGTTCCTTTCCCTCTCCCTGTCCATCTCTGTTCCTTTCCCTCTCTCCCTCTCCATCTCTTCCAGTCTCCCTTTCCATCTCTTTCCCTTTCCGTCTCTCTCCCTTTCCACCTCGCTCCCTTTCCATCTCTCTCCCTCTCTCCCTTTCCATCGCTCTCCCTTTCCACCACTTTCTTTCCATGTCTCTTCCTCTCAATCTCTCCCTCTCTCCCTTTCCATCTCTCCCTTTCCATCTCTCTCCCGCTCTCTTGCTCTAGCTCCTCAGTCCACTGTGTGCCATCCATCCATCCCACACAAGACAAGAGTTGGGCTCTTTTCCTGACGTTATTCTGGGTCATGACAAGAGAAACAATTTTCAAAGATTTGATGGCACAGATGTGTTTTTCTAGGATGGATTAAAGTAGTATTTTTGTAGGCAGAGTTGAGTAGTCTGGAAAGCCGCAGCATCAACTAGAAATCCCTTTTGTTGCCTTGACATAGTCACACAGAGATCTTTACGGTTACGTCATTTTGATTAAGGTATAACGGTGATGAGTTGAGAATGTATGCATCAGAATATGTACTATGCTCTATTCTAGGTACTGAACATTGTTAAATGGAAACCTAGTAGTAGCCTAGTAGTAGTAGTAGCCTAGCTACTGTTATGCTTAGTCACTAGATTGATCCTTTGCCTGTTTGTGATGCTTTAAACAGCCTGTGTGTGTTATTACTGTATAATTGGGTAACAGACGATTATGGATGAAGTCCGTCATGAAAATAAAATAACCTTCATAACCGTAAAAATCATAATAATCATTTTGAGTGAACAGCTGACTGAAAACTGTACAGCCAGGCATTCGTGCAGTTGAGTCCGTTTCCACGGTTACATCGACTCTTTACAAAGTGATGAAACTTTGTTGCTCCTTGCTGAAACAAGCAAGGTGTTCTAGCAAATTATTCTTTGGGTACCTAGGGAACACTCCCCTTCCTGCAGCAGCAGCACGTGCAGTCAGGAGAGGAGAAAATGTGCAACAATTATAACGGTCACCGCAATTTATTTTTTACCTTTATTTAACTAGGCAAGTCAGTTAAGAACAAATTCTTATTTTCAATGATGGCCTAGGAACAGTGGGTAACTGCCTGTTCAGGGGCAGAACGACAGATTTGTACATTGTRAGCTCGGGGATTTGAACTTGCAGCCTTTCGGTTACTAGTCCAACACACTAGGCTACTCTGCCGCCCCATCATTTTGCTGACCAATAACCATCATCCAAAATTCCATGACCGTCACAGCCTTATACAGTACCAGTCAAAAGTTTGGACACACCCACTCATTCAAGGGTTTTTCTTTATTTTTTACTATTTTCTACATTGTAGAATAWTAGTGAAGACATCAAAACTATGAAATAACACACCTGGAATCATGTAGTAACCAAAAGTAACCTTCACTCTGCGGTCCAACTCATCCATCTCATTTGGTTTTAGGTCGGGTGATTGTGGAGGCCAGGTCCATCTGATGCAGCACTCCATTACTCTCCTTCTTGGTCAAATAGCCCTTACACAGCCTGAAGGTGTGTTGGGTCATTGTCATGTTGAAAAACAAATGAGAGTCCCACTAAGCGCAAACCTGATGGGATGGCGTATCGCTGCAGAATGCTGTGGTAGCCATGCTGGTTAAGTGTGCTTTGAATTCTAAATAAATCACTGACAGTGTCACCAGCAAAGCACCCCCCACATCATCACACTGCCTCCATGCTTCACGGTGGGAACCACACAAGCGGAGATAATCCGTTTACCTACTCTGCGTCTCACAAAGACACAGCGGTTGGAACCAAAAATCTRAAATTTGGACTCATCAGACCAAAGGACAGATTTCCACCCATCTAATGTCCATTGCTCGTGTTTCTTGGCCCAAGCAAGTCTCTTCTTTTTATTGGTGTTCTTTAGTAGTGTTTTTTTTGCAGKAATTTGACCATGAAGGCCTGATTCACGCAGTCTCCTCTGAACAGTTGATGTTGAGATGAGATATGTCTGTTACTTGACCTCTGTGAAGCATTTATTTGGTCTGCAATTTCTGAGGCTGGTAACTCTWATGAACTTATCCTCTGCAGCAGAGGTAACTCTGGGTCTTCCTTTCCTGTGGCGGTCCTCATGAGAGCCAGTTTCATCACAGCATTTGATGTTTTTTGCGACTGCACTTGAAGAAACTTTCTAAGTTCTTGACATTTTTCGTATTGACTGACCTTCATTTATTAAAGTAATGATGGACTGTCGTTTCTCTTTGCTTATTTGAGCTGTTCTTGCTATAATATGAACTTGGTCTTTTACCAAGTAGGGCTATCTTCTATATACCACCCCTACCATGTCACAACACAACTGATTGGCTCAAATGCATTAAGAAGGAAAGAAATTCCACAAATTAACTTTTAACAAGGCACACCTGTTWATTGAAAAGCATTCCAGGTGACTACCTCACGAAGCTGGTTGAGAGAATGCCAAGTGTGTGCAAAGCTGTCATCAAGCAAAGGGTGGCTACTTTGAAGAATCTAAAATAGAAAATACACTTTTGTTGCTTACTACATGATTCCCTATGTGATATTTCATAGTTTTGATGTCTTCACTATTATTCTACAATGTCGAAAATAGTACAAATTAAGAAAAACCCCTTGAATGAAAAGGTGCATCCAAACTTTTGACTGATACTGTARGTGTTTCCCAAATGGCTTCCTATTCCCTATACAGTGCACTACTTTCGACCAGAGCCCAAATGGCTCTGGTCCAAAGTAGTACACTTTAAAAGGAATAGTGTGCCATTTGCAGACCTGCCAACTTGCACAAATTATGCGTACCATGCACACAATTTGAGGTCAAATTGCGCAGGTACGAATAACTACCCTAAAATAGGCTTCTAGTCGGCACATTGGGGTTTTTGACTCGACTGTCTAAAGTTGGAGCTGAGCCAATCAGATGACTTTGGCAAGGAGTAAAAATCTCTAGCTCTCCGCTCTGGGCTGCCCCCCTGCAGTTCTGTTTCCGTCCCTCGAGCTGGATAGCAGCCTCCACTTTGTCCGTTGACACCATTGATGTGTGAAGGAAAAGGCTCGGGAAAATTAGAGAACAAACTGTTTTCAAATACATTTTCCAAAATTGTATGTATTCAGCACAACCAATATTTCGTAGTAGGCTCCTTAGCTAAAACTATCCCCATAAAGACACATCACAATGAAGGTAGTTAGCTYCCTACAGTGTTCAGTCAACGAAGTGAGAACGGTTTCTTGCCTGCATATGCTTTGATTTCTGCAACGGTAGTAGGCACCAACGCACTGTGGCGCAAGGAAACGTGCAGTGTTACGCTGATCATACCGTCCTTCACAGGAAGTCATGTTAGATTGTTATGGATTAGTACACTTATGTTAATTAATCAGTTCTTTATCGGTCCTCTTGATATAGCTGTATGTCAACAGTAGGCTGCTAATGATATGATAGTTGTCAATTCCCCAATGACAACATGGCATGTTGAATAAATGGTCACCTAGTAGTCAGACCTAGCTTGATGGATGAGGTCAGGGATGGAGATCTGCAACAAGCTCATACAGGCCTAGTTCAGTTGTTTCATATTCCAAATAGCCTGTAGTAAGATACACTACTACATTGCATCCAGTAATTTACTTATTCAGAATGTTCTCCTGAATCAAAATGAAGAAGAAGCCAGTTTAKATTTTCACTAAACTATCCCCATAAAGACACCTATTAATTAGAATAGTCATTACCCCTAAATTTAACCTAGAAAAATGGGAAAGTGTGTCATTGAGACCACCTCAATTTTATTTAGGATCAAATACAATATTTCTTAAACTAAAGCAAACGGAACAAAACAGGGAGGAACTTAACTGAATTTGTCCAAGAGAAACTCATTTTAGTTGCAAAATGTTCKGTTTTGCAACTGTTTGGACTAATGATTACACCCCCGATTGTACATTTAAACGTATTTCTAGTTAGTTACTGAAGAGCAGCCAATTACCAAGTARCAAGTAGTCTATAGCCTTCCGATCCTACTGAGACAGTCTTCTGCCAACATCATTATTAGACAAAAAAATATAAATTTGCCTGTGACTTGAGCAGTGTGGGTTGTCACACGCGTGCCGCCGCCGGGCTGAAGTGGTACACTTCGAGGTTGGCAGGTCTGCATTTATGACGCAACCGTGATATTTAAAGGTCAATAGATATTCATGCACAAGAGGCTGCCTGGCCTGCTTTACGTTTATCACAACTCCTTCATATCTGTCACGAACCAGCACTGTAGCTGATTTGTACTTTGTAACATGCCCTTATAGCCCAGCGGCTCTAAAATGTTTGTTATTCGGCAACAAATCCTTTCCTGGTTATAGGCATATGTGCAGTAGTTAGACGTGTTCACAATCACTCTTGAGTCCGTTTCATGGCGAGCCCGTTTCTATTTCTTCAGCATCTTCTCCCCCCATTTCTCAGTTGAATTTTGTTGGCTAAGCAGTGAGCAGGTAGGGGTGGTGAAACTCGTAGGCTGTCATAGCGTACGGTACACGATGCAAGGTTGCTGCCAGCCTGTGGAATTCCAGCAGGTGTGAGGGAAGATAAGGAAGCTCAGTGAGGCTCTGTCATATCTGCCACCCCCCCCTGTCTGTCACCACTGGTCCCATTTAGCTTTCTCTCTCTTCTCCTCTCCTTTCTCTCTCTCAATCTCTCTCTCTCTCTCTCTCTTCTCTTCTCTCCTCTCCTCTTTCTCTCTCTTTCTCTCTCTTCTCTCTCTCTGTTCTCTCTTCAATTAATTTCAAAAACGCTTATTGGCATGGGAAGCATGTTTACATCCAAAGCAAGTGAAATAGATAATAAACAAAATGAAATAACAATAAATATAACAGTAAACATTACACTCACAAGTTTCAAACGAATAGAGACATTTAAAATGTCATATTATGGCTATTTACAGTGTTTAACAATGTGCAAATAGTTAAAGTACAAAAGGAGAAAAAAAAATGAATATGGGTTATTTTACAATGGTGTTTTTCGCTGGTTACCCGTTTTTTGTGGCAACAGTCACACATCTTGCTGTTGTGATTGCAAACTTGTATTTCACCTAATAGATATTGGAGTTATATAAAATTTGATTTGTTTTCAAATTCTTTGTGGGTCTGTGTAATCTGAGTAAAATACATCATGTGTCTCTAATATGGTTAGGAAGTGCAGCTGTTTCCACCTCATTTTGTGGGCAGGTGCACAAAGCCTGCTTCTCTTGAGCCAGGTCTGCCTGCGGCGGCCTCTCTCAATAGCAAAGCTATGCTCACTAAATCTGTACATAGAAAAGCTTTGACTAATTGGGATGTTGAACTTTGTTCCTTTTGATGGCGTAGAAGGCCCTTCTTCCTTGTCTCTCAGATCGCTCACAGCTTTGTGGAAGTTAGCTTTTGTGGCTGAATG
>NC_036869.1:4713299-4733731 GCF_002910315.2 Salvelinus sp. IW2-2015
ATTCAAAACCTTATTTGCATGGGAAGCATGTTTACATTGCCAAAGCAAGTGAAATAGATATAAACAAAAGTGAAATAAAATAAATATTAACAGTAAACATATCACTCACAAGTTTCAAACGAATAGAGACATTTAAAATGTCATATTATGGCTATTTACAGTGTTGTAACAATGTGCAAATAGTTAAAGTACAAAAGGGAGAAAAAGAAAAAAAAAAAAATGAATATGGGTTGTATTTACAATGGTGTTTTTTTCGCTGGTTACCCGTTTTTTGTGGCAACAGGTCACACATCTTGCTGTTGTGATTGCAAACTTGTATTTCACCTAATAGATATGGGAGTTTATAAAAATTMGATTTGTTTTCAAATTCTTTGTGGGTCTGTGTAATCTGAGTAAAATACATCATGTGTCTCTAATATGGTTAGGAAGTGCAGCTGTTTCCACCTCATTTTGTGGGCAGTGTGCACAAAGCCTGTCTTCTCTTGAGCCAGGTCTGCCTGCGGCGGCCTCTCTCAATAGCAAAGCTATGCTCACTAAATCTGTACATAGAAAAGCTTTGACTAATTGGGATGTTGAACTTTGTRCCTTTTGATGGCGTAGAAGGCCCTTCTTGCCTTGTCTCTCAGATCGCTCACAGCTTTGTGGAAGTTAGCTTTTGTGCTGATGTTTAGGCTGAAGTCCGTATTGTTTTTTGTGTGCTCAAGGGCAACGGTGTCAAGATGGAATTTGTTTTCGTGGTCCTGGCAACTGGACCTTTTTTGGAACASCATTATTTTTGTCTTACTGAGATTTACTGTCAAGGACCAGGTCTGACAGAATCTGTGCAAAAGATCTAGGTGCTGCTGTAAGCCCTCCTTGGTTGGGGACAGAAGCACCAGATCATCAGCAAACAGTGGACATTTGATTTCAGATGCAAGTAGGGTGAGGCCGGGTGCTGCATGCTGTTCTAGTGCCCTTGCCAATTCGTTGATATATATACACTACCGTTCAAAAGTTTGAGGTCACTTAAAAATGTCCTTGTTTTTGAAAGAAAAGCAAGTTTTTTTTGTCTATTTAAAATAATATCAAACTGATGAGAAATACAGTGTAGACATTGTTAATGTTGTAAATGACTATTGTAGCTGGAAACGGCTGAATTGTTATGGAATATCTACATAGGTGTGCAGAGGCCCATTATCAGCAACCATCTCTCCWGTGTTCCAATGGCATGTTGTATTAGCTAATCCAAGTTTATAATTTTAAAAGGCTAATTTATCATTAGAAAACCCTTTTGCAATTATGTTAGCACAGCTGAAAACTGTTTTCCTGATTAAAGAAGCAATGAAACTGGCCTTCTTTAGACTCGTTGAGAATCTGGAGCATCCGTATTTGTGGGTTCAATTACAGGCTCAAAATGACCAGAAACAAAGCACTTTCTTCTGAAACTCATCAGTCTATTCTTGTTCTGAGAAATTAAGGCTATTCCATGCGAGAAATTGCCAAGAAACTGAAAGATTCGGTACAACAGCTTGTGTACTATTCCTTCACAGAACAGCGAAACTGGCTCTAACCAGAATAGAAGAGTGGGGCCGGTGCACAGACTGAGGCAGAGGCAAGTACACTTATATGTCTAGTTTTGGAAGAAACAGACGCTCCACTAGTCCAACAACTGGCAGCTTCAATTAAATAGTACCGCAAGACGTCTAACGTCAACAGTGAAGGGCGAACTCCGGATGCTGGCCTTCTAGAGCAAGTTCCTCTGTCCGGAGTGTTTGTGTGACCTGTAATCTTTTCTATTTATTGGCCAGTCTGAGATAATGGCTTTTTCATTGCAGCTCTGCCTAGAGCAGCATCCCGGGGTCGCCTCTTCACTGTTTGACGTTGACGGGTGTTTTGCGGGTACTATATTAATGAAGCTGCCAGTTGAAGACTTGTGTGGCGTCTGTTATCGTTTTACACACACTTTGACGTTTGCTTGGGGTCATTTGTCCATTTGGAAGACCCATTTGCAACACAAGCTTTAACTTTCCTGATGATGTCTTGAGATTGTTGCTTCAATATATCCACATACATTTTCCTCCTCATATGCCATCTATTTTGTGAATGCACCGTCCCTCCGCAGCAACAGCCCCCACAACATGGTGACTGCCCCCCTGCTTCACGGTTGGGATGGTGTTTCTTCGGCTTGCCAAAGCCTCCCCCTTTTTCCATCCAAACATACGTGGTCTTGCCAACCAGTCTATTTTGTTTATCTAGACCAGAGGACATTTCTCTCAAAACGTTATGATCTTTGTCCCCATGTGCAGTTGCAAACCGTAGTCTGGCTTTTTTATGGCGGTTTTGGAGCAGTGGCTTCTTCCTTGCTGAGTGGCCTTTCAGGTTATGTCAATATAGTGTATGTAAACTTCCGACTTCAACTATGTTTAATTGGTATATTGTAATTCCTTCGCCACCATGGCCTATTTATTGCCTTACCTCCCTTATCTTACCTCATTTGCACACACTGTATATAGACTTTTTTTCTTACTGTATTATTGACTGTATGTTTGTTTATTCCATGTGTAACTCTGTGTTGTTGTATGTGTCCAACTGCTTTGCTTTATCTATGCCAGGTCGCAGTTGTAAATGAGAACTTATTCTCAACTAGCCTACCTGGTTAAATAAAGGTGAAATATATATWWWTTTTTTTTGTCAGAATCCCCCGTCTAATATCTATAACCCTCTTATCAGGAAATAATTCCTTGAAGAGAGCACCTTTTAGCTAGGCAATAACATTGACTTAGTTGTGTAGGATGGAAAAATTGCTCTGAAATGGTCTGTCAATGGGTGATTGGTGCTGGTCTGTGTTTGTCATGGTGTGTTAGATGGGCTGCTTGCTGATGGAATGCTGATGTGTAGCTTTCAGGGTTTGGCTCAGCATATGTTCGACACTGTGTCTATCTGGAAGTAGCACCTCAAGACCCCAAATATTTKGAGTGACAAGTGTGTCTGGGTATACCTGTAGAGGGGGTGTATTGAGAAACCTGGTTGGAAACAGTGAGACACATGATACAAACAAATAGTCATCGAGACCTGGAAGTCTATTTGTGGGTGTCTGCAGTTTCCCTGGCTGACGTGTTCTCTCATAGATGTGTTTTCTGTCTGTGCAAGCCAGCTGTCTGGGGAAAATACTGCAACAAAAGCAGGTATCCAATACAACCCACACCACAAACGCTTTTATCAMTTGTGATGTGTGAGTGTGGCCCATGGCTTATATTGCCTTGAAATTAGGCTAGACCAATTACCAAATTGGTCCTGTGTTTGGTAAGACAGCGTGTGTCTGTTCCTCTGACAGGGCATGTTCAGGTACATTAGAGCCTTATTCAGGTACAGTAGAGCACAGAATGTTTATTATGTTGTAATAATGACATGTTCTGTTATGTCGCTTTATTTTTGTTTGTCATTTTGCATTAGCCTGTGAACTCCTCGTTAAAACTCCAAAATGTAACTGTTTGTAATCGCCGCCTTCTCCCACAGACTGCTGATTCAACCAGTAGTAACATGTGTTGTGACTGTAAAACCTGCGAGTAATCATTGTTCTGTTTCTTTGTAGTCTCAGTGTGACATGTCTGGAATTTGAACCCAGTATGTGTGGGTTGGCCTTGGTTTAGTTGTTCTGTATTCTTCATCCTCACTACTGCATTTCACTCCACTAGCAGTGTTTCCCCTCTGATTTTTTTCAGCAGTGGTGGCAAGGGTGCACTGCTATTAGCGTTAGCGCAATGACATGTTAGCTGTTCCCATAGACTTCCCGTCATTGAGCCATCAACTATCCATTTAAAAGCACGTCTAGGCGGAAATAAATAAATATACATATACAGTACCAGTCAAAAGTTTGGACACACCTACTCATTCCAGGGTTTTCTTTATTTTGACTATATTCTACATTGTTGAATAATAGTGAAGACCTATAAATAGACCTATGAAATAACACATATGGAATCATGTAGTAACCAAAAAGGTGTTACACAAATCGAAATAACTGATTGGCTCAAACGCATTAAGAAGAAAATAAATTCCACAAATTAACTTTTAACAAGGCACGCCTGTTAATTGAAATGTATTCCATGTGACTATCTCATGAAGCTGGTTGAGAGAATGCCAAGTGTGTGCTAAGCTGTCATCAAGGCAAAGGGTGGCTTCTTTGAAGAATCTCAAAAAATAAATATATTTTGATTTGTTTAACACTGTTTTGGTTACTACATGATTCCATATGTGTTATTTCATAGTTTTGAGGTCGTCACTATTATTCAACAATGTAGAAAATAGTAAAAAATTAAGAAAACCCTGGAATGAGTAAGTGTCCAAACTTTTGACTGGTACTGTATATGTATACTGAACAAAAATAAAAATGCAACAATTTCAAAGATTTTACTGAGTTACAGTTCATATAARGAAATCAGTCAATTMAAATAAATAAATTAGGCACTAATCTATGGATTAACATGAATGGGCAGGGGTGCAGCTACAGTAAATGAATCTAGGGGAAACACTGAGTAGAGTCTGTGCAGAAAGTTTACAATGGGAGGAAATGACCTCATAGTTAATCATGGTCCTGTGTGTACTCCGGGCTTTATGGCTTCCTTCCAAATGGCACTTTATTCCCCACCTAGTGCCCTAAAAAGCAGTGCACTTACACGATGTAGGGAACAGGGTGCTATTTGGGATGCAGGCTATGACTGGGCTGTGTTTTCAGAGCCGGGTCAGCAGAGAGCACCCCCCCAGGCTGCTAGAGAGGGGTGATCTCATCCTCTTTTTAGCCACCCTCATGTACACACACACACACACACACACACACACACACACACACACACACACACACACACACACACAACACAACACACACACACACACACACACACAAAAGCACAGGCAGACTTACACACACACACGTGTAGACTCTACCCTCACAAGGTCAGGACCTTGGTGTATGCCGGCTTGGGCCTTCTACAATGATGGATCGTGAGAGTTTGATAGGGAGAGGTTGGGGGATCCCCTGTGGAATCTGTTATCACTTAAGCAGCCCTGTATGATGAATTATATTTTCATGCCGTGGGGTTAGAAGGGTATTTAACTGGACTAGGTTGAGAGCAAATATAGTGGTGGTCTGAATAGGCCTGCATAGATATAGGCCTAAACAATCGGATCAGGGTATAGTTGCCCTTAGACACTGATCTTGGGTCAGTTTAGAATATCTCCCACTAATGGTAAAGGTTGGATTAGGGAGGAGAAGCTGATCCTAGATCTGTACCAAGGGAATATTTACTGGAGCTATGAACAACACTGAGTAGTAACCTGCAAGTTAGGGTTGGTTGGTATGTTGTGGCTCTCTTTAACCGAACACCGCAGAATCCCCCCTCTAGGAGCCTGATGGACACTGGTGCCATCTGGCATCCTATTCTCCATGGGGTCCTGGCCTAGATTTAGTGCCCTGGTAGGCTATGTGTGTGTGTGGTCTTATTGCTTACATCCTTAGATTTCATTATTATTGCTTATGACAGGCATCACCTGCTCACCAGAGAGGCCATAAGCATCATGGCCATGGCCCATCTAAGTTCCACACATTACATTAGTAGGCCAATTGATTTGAGCGAAGGCCGGCCCACTGTTGTGGACCCATATTGGCTGTAGACAGGGCTTACCGTGGGACCTCTGGTTTATATTTCTGGCTCATCCCTAGACTATAAACACATTGAATATTATGTGACTCAGCTGAACAAAGGTTACTGTGTGTGGGTGTGTGTGGGCGCGTGCGTGCGTAAGGTTGCTGTGTGTCTGTGTGTGTCTGTGTGTGTGTGTGTATTTGTTGTGTAAGGTTGTGCTGTGCTTGTGTAATGCGACCAAGCTTGCAGAGAGCCATGCCAGGGCACAGTGTCAGTGACGCTGCATTGAGTCACAGAGATGAACTGAACAGAAACTATAGCTTAGCTTGGACTTTGTGACCCTGTGTCTGTGCACTTGCTCCCTGAGTCCGAGAGAGAAAGAGAAATGCGTCTGTCTTGTGGTTGCTTACCTCTCAACTGTGGGCTGAATGTCTGTTTACTCTAAGACACACCTGGGTTTTTTACTCTATCTACAATTCTGGGATTAGCTAAAATGACTTGCATTTGAAAGATGTTAGGACTTTAAAAAGCTTGGTTAAGCTCAGTTAAATGCTCAGCAGTTGGGAAATTAATGGAAGAAGTGTGGCCCTAGGCTCACAATCCATTCATTATAGTGTTACAACACATGTACAGTATTCTTGCCCACAAAGCCATATGAACAACACACACTTTTCAGTTAACAGGCTTAGCTTAACCCTCATGGCTCCTGGCTCTATCAATGTTATGTGAGTAGAGAGTGAGACTGGGTCCACCACGGCACTACCACAAACAGGACTCATTCATTTAAGGGGGTATTACTGCGAATTCCATCCTAGTCAAGCAAGGATGGGTTTATTTAATGCGTTCCTCTCTCTCCCAATAACTTAAACAAAGGCGCTCATTGGCGTCTGCTAGGCAAATCAGATGATGTAAACTCTCGCTCTCTCAGATCTGGATATCAGTTAACGTTTTTCTGGAACGGACCTCAGAGAAAGAGGAAGGAGGGAGTGAGGAGATTATTTAAAAGAAAACACCTGGAAAATGACCACTGCCATGACATCACAGCTACAATAGTTTGTGTGACATTTCCCCTAGGTACAGGATCAGCTTCTCCTCCCCGAATCCTAACCGTAACCATTAGTGGTGAAAATGTAAAACTGACACCAGATCAGCATATAAATGCAACTTTAATCTACACCCAGCGGGAGCAGTGAAAGAGGTGGTCAACCCTGCTACTACCCCAGACTGGCAAATMATTTAGTAACCTAGTAGATCCTGGGACAGATGAAGGTTTGTGCTGCAGAACTCCCTTTGCTAGGTCACAGACGCATGCGAGTGGTATTAATCAAAGTAAACAGCCACAGACCCTTAATGTTAGTCATATGGAATTGTTTTAAGATGTTCATACCGTGGATCATTTAGCTATTTGATTTAGAATTTTAGGACCCCTGTAGGTATCAGGCCTGTTTGCCCCATTGTTGACCCACTGAAGCAGCAGCAGCAGCAGGGGGCTTCCTTTGGGTTCAGAGTAGAGGTCGACCGATTATGATTTTTCAACGGCGATACCGATTATTGGATGKCCCAAAAAAAAGCCGATACCGATTAATCGGCCAAATTTATTTATTTGTAATAATGACAATTACAACAATACTGAATGAACACTTATTTTAACTTAATATAATACATCAATAAAATCTATTTAGCCTCAAATAAATAATGAAACATGTTCAATTTGGTTTAAATAATGCAAAAACAAAGTGTTGGAGAAGAAAGTAAAAGTGCAATATGTGCCATGTAAGAAAGCTAACATTTAAGCTGCTGGCAAAACGCACGAAAGTGCTGTTTGAATGAATGCTTACGAGCATGCTGCTGCCTACCACCGCTCAGTCAGACTTCTCTATCAAATCATAGACTTAATTATATCATAATAACACACAGAAATACGAGCCTTAGGTCATTAATATGGTCGAATCCGGAAACTATCATCTCGAAAACAAGACGTTTATTCTTTCAGTGAAATACCGAACCGTTCCGTATTTTATCTAACGGGTGGCATCCATAAGTCTAAATATTCCTGTTTCATTGCACAACCTTCAATGTTATGTCATAATTACGTAAAATTCTGGCAAATTAGTTCGCAACGAGCCAGACGGCCCAACCTGTTGCATATACCCTGACTCTGCGTGCAATGAACGCAAGAGAAGTGACACAATTTCACCTGGTTAATATTGCCTGCTAACCTGGATTTCTTTTAGCTACATTWGCAGGTTTAAAAATATATACTTCTGTGTATTGATTTTAAGAAAGGCATTGATGTTTATGGTTAGGTACAGTCGTGCAACGATTGTGCTTTTTTCGCAAAAGCGCTTTTGTTAAATCATCCCCCGTTTGGCGAAGTTGGCTGTCTTTGTTAGGAAGAAATAGTCTTCACACAGTTTGCAATGAGCTAGGCGGCCCAAACTGCTGCATATACCCTGACTCTGTTGCAAGAGAAGTGACACCATTTTTCCTAGTTAAAAGAAATTCATGTTAGCAGGCAATATTAACTAAATATGCAGGTTTAAAAATGTATACTTGTGTATTGATTTTAAGAAAGGCATTGATGTTTATGGTTAGGTACACTATGGAGCAACGACAGTCCTTTTTCGCGAATGCCACCACATCGATTATATGCAACGCAAGATAAACTAGTAATATCATCAACCATGTGTAGTTAACTAGTGATTATGATTGATTGATCGTTTTTTTATGAAGATATGTTTAATGCTAGCTAGCAACTTACCTTGGCTTCTTACTGCATTCGCGTAACAGGCAGGCTCCTCATGGAGTGCAATGTAATCAGGTGGTTAGAGCGTTGGACTAGTTAACCGTAAGGTTGCAAGATTGAATCCCCGAGCTGACAAGGTAAAAATCTGTCGCTCTGCGCCTGAACAAGGCAGTTAACCCACCGTTCCTAGGCCGTCATTGAAAATAAGAATGTGTTCTTAACTGACTTGCCTAGTTAAATAAAGGTGTAAAAAAAAAAAAAAAAAAATTGGCCAAATCGGTGTCCAAAAATACCGATATCCGATTGTTATGAAAACTTGAAATCGGCCCTAATTAATATGCCATTCCGATTAATCGGTCGACCTCTAGTTCAGAGTAGGGATGGGCATCGTTATTGGAATATACAAACAGACGTTAGTATTCGATTACTTGGGAGAGTATTCATTTCTTTTTCTTTTTTTTTAAATAGGCCTGTTTTTTGAGGGGGGAGGCTTTGTTTAAAATTTAAAAAATTATCTAGGATCTATCATTGCACCATAGCCTACAAAGATACCATTGCATTCAACATTTACATTTTAAAAATGTTACAGATTTTATGAGTGTGCCCCATAAAAACGACGCACTAGTAGCCTACACACGTTTTACAGGTGTAGCTTGTTGTTGTTGGTCAGTCAAAGCGGTCAGAGGCTCCATGTGTAGCAAGTGAAGTGGGAGATTTCTAGCTAATAAATGCAAAATACAATTAAAATGACGGAATTAAGTTTGCTAAATTAGGCGTAGGCTACAATGAGCAACCAACAGGTAGGCTTGTGTGGTATCCATATTGTCAGACCTTCATACTGACCTTGTGTGTATCCAGATTGTCAGACCTTCATACTGACCTTGTGTGTATCCAGATTGTCAGACCTTCATACCGACCTTGTGCCATTCTGGGATCTTCATAATCCTGGCACTGAACACAAGGGTTGCTATTTTCAAACCCCACTGAGCTTTTGTAATGCAAAGGTTAGCAATGCTAACAAGTACATGTGAAATCCCATAGAGAATGCTAACTAAATGATAACGAGCGCATTACAAAAATGTTATAGTCTCTGACCTAAAGTATTTGCATCACAGATATCCCAGCTCATAAAGTTACACAAGTAACTCCAAAATGCTACTCACAATTTGCTGCATTCACAAAACCAAATATTAGACAGCAACTCTCCAGGAGGGGATTATCTACTGTTACCAAGCGAAGCTTGATTTTGGAAAGAGCTAACCACTCAGCTAGCTACACAGTTAACTAGCTACTAAATCAGCAAACCAAATGCACAACTGCAGAGCATTTAGACAGTTAACGTAATAGTTATAAGATATCTAGCTGGCAAACATTAGTTGTGAATTTCATACTGTAACTAGATCAGCTGGTGCGTGCTGCACTACTGAGTGACTCACAAGGCTCTGGCTCTCTTCCTTGTGTGCTTGTAAACAAACACTGGGGACTACCGGTAAGCTTCGTAATGAAAAATGAATGCCTGTTTAACGTAGGTGGCTGGCTGTGGCCGAGGGGCTTTGCTGATGTTGTGCGCTTTTTTTCATCATGCAATCGTCTTAAAGTAGGGGATGGTTCTTCTTCAAATTATTGAATACATTTGTTGTCGGCACAACTCTGAGGCACTTTTTGCACAACACTTGAATTTGGTTGAAATCGGTTTGCCTGTAACCGGGACGCTTGTGATTGGTCAGCATCCTCTGTGCATTTTATTTCTATAATAAATAAACGTTTAGTGCATCTCATTGGAGAAGGTGCTGTAGTCTAGATTTTGTTCTATTATTAACAGAGTGTCAAAGAAAGGAGAACATTTCAGCCTCTTGTGATATGGATCTGGTCAAGATCTAGAATTTGATTAATCGTGCAGCCATAGAAGACGTTAGGCTGGCTTACCTGTCCATCTGTCTCCTCCTTCAGTCAGTCAGGCTGACAAGACGTTAGGCTGGCTTACCTGTCCATCTTGTCTCTCCTTCAGTCAGTCAGGCTGACAAGACGTTAGGCTGGCTTACCTGTCCATCTGTCTCCTCCTTAAGTCAGTCAGGCTGACAAGACGTTAGGCTGGCTTACCTTGTCATCTGTCTCCTCCTTCAGTCAGTCAGGCTGACAAGACGTTAGGCTGGCTTACTTGTCCATCTGTCTCCTCCTTCAGTCAGTCAGGCTGACAAGACGTTAGGCTGGCTTACCTGTCCATCTGTCTCCTCCTTCAGTCAGTCAGGCTGACAAGACGTTAGGCTGGCTTACCTGTCCATCTGTCTCCTCCTTCAGTCAGTCAGGCTGACAAGACGTTAGGCTGGCTTACCTGTCCATCTGTCTCCTCCTTCAGTCAGTCAGGCTGACAAGACGTTAGGCTGGCTTACCTGTCATCTGTCTCCTCATCTTCAGTCATGTCCAGTCAGTGCTGACAAGACTGAGGCTGGCTTACTCTGTCCATCTGTCTCCTCTTCAGTCAGTCAGGCTGAAAGACGTAGGGCTGGCTTACCTGTCCATCTGTCTCCTCCTTCAGTCAGTCAGGCTGACAAGACGTTAGGCTGGCTTACCTGTCCATCTGTCTCCTCCTTCAGTCAGTCAGGCTGACAAGACTGAGGCTGGCTTACCTGTCATCTGTCTCCTCCTTCAGTCAGTCAGGCTGACAAGACGTTAGGCTGGCTTACCTGTCCATCTGTCTCCTCCTTCAGTCAGTCAGGCTGACAAGACGTTAGGCTGGCTTACTGTCCATCTGTCTCCTCCTTCAGTCAGTCAGGCTGACAAGACGTTAGGCTGGCTTACCTGTCCATCTGTCTCCTCTTCAGTCAGTCAGGCTGACAAGACATGAGGCTGGCTTACCTGTCATTCTGTCTCCTCCTTCAGTCAGTCAGGCTGACAAGACGTTAGGCTGGCTTACCTGTCCATCTGTCTCCTCCTTCAGTCAGTCAGGCTGACAAGACGTTAGGCTGGCTTACCTGTCCATCTGTCTCCTCCTTCAGTCAGTCAGGCTGGACCAAGACATGAGGCTGGTTACCTGTCCATCTGTCTCCTCCTTCAGTCAGTCAGGCTGACAAGACGTAGGCTGGCTTACCTGTCCATCTGTCTCCCTCTTCAGTCAGTCAGGCTGACAAGACGTTAGGCTGGTTTACCTCCATGGATAAGCCTTTCATTCTCTTGCTGTCTAACTCTTTTCTCCTCCTAGCTAAACAGGACAGACAGGCAGGCAAACCTACACACACAAACACACACACACACACACACACACACACAACACACACACACCACACAGCACACACACACACACACACACACACACACACAACACAACAACACACCAACACACCAACACACACACACACACACACACACACACACACACACACACACACTACTTCTCTCCTCTCTCCCATGTACAAACATTAACAGACAATATCAGGAGACAGAGACCGACACAGAGGAGTACTAGTTACTCCCCTGAAAGTCAAGTGACGTCCGCGTGCATAAATGTGTGTGTAACCTAGCTAGCAGAACAGAGGCTCATGGCGGCTGGCTCTTACTGTAATCTCCAGAGAGCTATTAAGCTGCTTTGTTCCTCAATACTGCTCCAGTAACAACGTTTCAACTTCTTCTCAATCAATGGGAATGTTTTGAAAGGCTTTTTAGTCTGCTATAATTGTAACCTTGACAGTTAGGTGTGTGTGTGACTGTGTGTGTATATGTGCTTGCGACTGTGTATGCACATGTGTGTGCACATTTCTATGTGTGTGCATATTTCTCCTTCTCTGGGGGAATCAAGGCCAGGCCTAATAGCAGAGGACAGTGACTGYAGCGTAGACAAACTTTAGCCTGCAGATCCCTTCCTCCTTGGCTAAGAAGTTAGTTAAGAAACGGTGATGGCGTGGAGGGGAGCCATCAAAGTAAACAGCTTTAATCCTGATTTTGATCAAATTAAATAGCCTTAATCCTGACTTGATCAAGAGGGTAATCTTCTAGAGAAACTCAACAGGAGGCCCGCTGCAGCAGCTTACTCTTCTGTAGTGTAGGGTACTGTACCCCAATGGAAACAGATTAGGGCTGCGTCCCAACTGCGGCCCAGTTTCCTAACTCCTGTGTGGGTAGCCCCAGACAAGCACATCTGATTCTACTTGTCAACTAATCATCAAGCCCTCAATGAGTTGATTCAGGTGAGTCTTTTCGGGGCTACAACAAAAATGTGTGCTGGGTTACTCGAAGACTGGAGTTAGGAAACACTGCCCTATATAGTGCACTATATAGGAAATAGGGTGCTAATTGGGAGGCGCCCTAACTGAAAGGGAAGGAGGAGGATGAATAGATGGAATAGTCCCCCTTGAAAATGAATTGCCTTTATAGTTTGAGGAACTATCCGGAATATTACAATGTCTATGAAAGAGTAATTGAGGATTATTGCTTAGTTTTTGTGTGTTGCTTGAATGCTACTATAAGTAGGGTTGCATAATTTGGGGAATATTCAGAGGTGGAAACTTGCCTTGGGAATTAACGGAAATATATGCAAATTATATTAATACTATTTAAATATAGATGTTTCTTGCATTGGATATATTTACCATATCATATGTAGACAAACATAAACCTTTTACCTTATCATAAGTAGACATAATTGTAAATGATTCAATCCTTCCAATAGAAATAAAAAAACGATTTAGTTATGAATTGAACTTTAATTGACTCTTCACAAAGGATGATTTCACTGAACAACAAAAGGGAATATTGAATGATCCCCAATGATCCACCGCATCTCCCAAAAACGATTTCAACATCTGTAAAATTATATTATGTAAAATGATAGTCTAGAAACTAAAGCTTTGGTTGTCTTCATCTCAGGCTTCCATGTCTTCTCCCTGGACCTCCTCAATGTCCACCTCTTGAACATCAGACTCTGAGGCCTCATCTTCACTGTCACTTTCCAACCTTGTTCAGGATGGCTCGTTGTCAGGCTCAAAAAGCCTCAAATTTGCCCGGATGGCCACCAATTTTTCAACCCTTGTATTGGTCAGCCTGTTGCGTGCTTTGGTGTTCGGTTCCCAAACAAGGACCAGTTGCGCTCTGAGGCGGCTGATGTTGGTGGGATTTGGAGGATGATGGAGGCAACAGGGGAAAGAGCCTCAGATCGACAAAGTCCCTTCCACCAGGTGGCTGATGAGATATGTTGGCACAACTGCCATATTGCATCTCCAATCCAAAGCCCTTGCTTGGAAGTGTACCTCGCCAGACTGCCAAGAACCTTGCCCTCATCCAGGCCAAGGTGGCGAGACAGTAGTGATGACACCATAGGCCTTGTTGATCTCTGCACCAGACAGGATGCTCTTGCCAGCATACTTGGGGTCCAACATATACGCTGCGGCGTGTATGGGCTTCAGGCAGAAGTCTTCACGCTTTTTGATGTATTTCAGATCTGCAGTTTCCTCTGCTTGGAGCAACAGTGAAGTGGGCAGGGCAGTACGGATTTCTTCTCTTACATCTGAAAGCAGAGTCTGAACATCAGGCAGGATGGCATTGTCTCCCTCAATCCGTGCAATGGCTACTGCTATAGATTTCAGGAGTTTCATGCTGCTTACCACTCTCCCAAAATACATCATCCAGGAGGATCCTCTTGATGGGGCTGTCCATATCGGCAGACTGTGATATGGCCATTTCTTGGAGAGACTCCTTCCCCTCCAGGAGGCAGTCAAACATGATGACAACACCACCCCAATGGATGTTGCTGGGCAGCTTCAATGTGGTGCTCTTATTCTTCTCACTTTGCTTGGTGAGGTAGTTTGCTGATGACCCTTAACATACCTAACCATTTCCTTGGTATCCATTGTTTTCAGTGCTATGATGTCCTTGAGGAGCTGATTCAATGCATGAGCAGCACAGCCACTGGGTGTGATATGAGGGTAGGACTCCTCCACTTTAGACCAAGCAGCCTTCATGTTCGCAGCATTGTCTGTCACCAGTGCAAATACCTTCTGTGGTCCAAGGTCATTGATGACTGCCTTCAGCTCATCTTCAATGTAGAGACGGGTGTGTCTGTTGTCCCTTATCTGTGCTCTTGTAGAGTACTGGTTGAGGGGTTTAGATGATGTAGTTAATTATTTTTTGTCCACGAACATTCGACCACCCATCAGAGATGATTGCAATACAGTCTGCTTTCTCTATGATTTGCTTGAACTTCACTTGAATCCAGCAAATTAGTAGATAAAGCATGTCTGGTTGGAGGGGTGTATGCTGGGCGAAGAACATTCAGAAATCTRTTCCAATACCCATTGCCTGTGAGCATCAGAGGTGAACTCGTTGCATACACAGCTCGAGCAAGACATTCATCAGCATTTTTCTCTGACTACGTTCCTCCATTGAGTCAAAAACACTTCTGATTCCAGGAGGAGCATGAGCTGTTGCTATCGATAAGGTATCTGATTCATCATTTTCACCTTGAATAGAAGTAGAAGGACTTTTGTCAGAGGTTGCTTGTTTTGAGCGCTGAGGGAACTTTATGCACTTGGCCAGATGATTCTGCATCTTTGTTCATCACATGYATTGGCACAGTATTTGGACATGTACACAGCTTTTCCTTCTACATTAGKTGTAGTGGAATGTCTCCACACATCAGATCGTTCCCGTGGCATTTTTCTGTATAGATTAGGATTATTAWTTTTTTWAAACCCAAATACAATTCCATGTACAGATAAATAGMTAAGCAGTTAGATTAAACAACTCCTTTGTAAGATAAATGTTTTAAAATTAAACATGTATGAAAACAGGTGAATTAACTTCTTCGGGGTAGGGGGCAGCATTTTCACTTTTGGATAAATAGCATGCCCAGATTCAACTGCCTGCTACTCCTCCCCAGAATATAAGATATGCATATTATTAGTAGATTTGGATAGAAAACACTCTGAAGTTTCTAAAACTGTTTGAATGATGTCTGTGAGTATTACAGAACTTGTGTAGCAGGTAAAACCCCGAGGACAAACCATTCAGAATTTCTATTTTTTTGAGTTTTCAATGAGGGACTTCTAAGGGACTTGTTTGCAGTTCCTACTTCTTCCACTGGATGTCACCAGTCTTTGGAAATTGGTTGAGGTTATTCCTTTGTGTAATGAAGAAYTAAGTCCATCGTAAATGAGGGTCACTTGAAGTAAATTGTTTGAGAGAGGCACATTACCAAAAAAGTTGCGTCAGTTTGTTTTCTTTTTGTATTGAACACAGATCATCCCGTCTTCAAATTGATCGATTATTAACGTTTAAAAAGACCTAACGATGTATTACAAAAGTAGTTTGAAATGTTTTGGTAAAGTTTACATGTAACTTTTGATATATTTTGTGTAGTGACGTTGCGCCAAGTTGGAAGCTGTGTTTTTCTGGATGAAACGTGCCCAATAAATTGACATTTTGGATATATATCGATGGAATTAATCGAACAAAAAGAACCATTTGTGATGTTTATGGGACATATTGGAGTGCCAACAAAAGAATTTCGTCAAAGGTAAGGCATGAATTATATTTTTATTTCTGCGTTTGTTGTCGTGCCTGCAGTGTTGAAATATGCTACTCTCTTTGTTTACTGTTGTGCTATCATCAGATAATAGCATTTTATGCTTTCGCCGAAAAGCCTTTTTGAAATCTGACATGTTGGCTGGATTCACAACGAGTGTAGCTTTAATTTGGTATCTTACATGTGTGATTTAATGAAAGTTGATTTTTATATCATTTTATTTGAATATGGCGCTCTGTATTTTCCCTGGCTATTGGCCAGGTGGGACGATTGCGTCCCCACCTACCCCAGAGAGGTTAACCACTCTCAGTTAGCAGGCTCAAGCAAGCTAAAACCCACTGGTAGCAAATATTAACTAGCAGAAGTTGTTAACAAGTCAGAAATGATGTAAACCACTTTACTGTAGGCCACTATTTATAGTTAACTTCTTACGGATACGTGGGCGGTAGCGTCCCATCTGGCCAACATCCGCGTGAAATTGCAGAGCGCGAAAATCCAAAAAACTAAATTCAAATATTTAACATTCTTGAAAATATATATGTTATATACATCGAAAATAAAGCCTTAACTTTCTTGCTAATCCAGCCAAAGTGTCAGATTTCAAAAAGGCTTTACTGCGAAAGCAAACCATGCGATTATCTGAGGACAGCGCCCCGCATACAAATGCATGACAAATCATATTTCAACCAGGCAGTTGCGACACGAAAGTCAGAAATAGCGATATAATATAAGCCTTACCTTTGAAGATTTTCTTCTGTTGGCACTCCAAAAGGTCTGTTACATTACAAATGGTCCTTTTGTTCGATAATGTCCTTCTTTATATCCATAAAAACTCAGTTTAGCTGGCGCGCTTCAGTCAATAATCCACCGATTTCCCTCCTTCAAAATGCATACAAAATGAATCCCAAACGTTACCAATAAACTTAWCCAAACAAGTCAATCAACATTTATAATCAAACCTAGGTAGCCTAATACGCAAATAAACGATAAAATATAAGARGGAGAATCGTTATTGTCTTTACCGGAGATAAATAACAAAGAATGCGCTTTCRTCCAGTCGCTTGGAAACACTACAGCCAAAATGGGAGCCACTTAGAAAAACGCCAACTTCTCCCTCATTTTTCCAAAAACCAGCTCTGAAACTCTTTCTAAAGACTGTTGCCATCTAGTGGAAGCCCTAGGAACTGCAATCAGGGAGGATTTCGCCCTATAATAAAAGTGCCAGCCATTGAAATCAGTGTTATGCTGAATTTTTTTGGGGGGGATGTTTGTCCTCGGGGTTTCGCCTGCCATTTCAGTTATGTTATACTCACAGACAGTATTTTAACAGTGTTAGAAACTTTAGAGAGTTTTCTATCCAAATCTAAAAATTATATGCATATCGTAGCTTCTGGGCCTGAGGAGCAGGCAGTTTACTATGGGCACGCTTTTCATTTTGGAACCCTCTTCCCTACATAGTGCACTAATGCGTTTGGTACACAGCTTAATGTATACAGGAAGGCATTTTCCCATTCTCTCCTAAAAGAAGGCTTTCCAATGGAGCTCCACACATTTGAACTAACATCTCTTTGAATCCAGACGTCATCTCTCCCTTTATGATGCGTTTGAAGCTTACTGTGCCGGTGGAGGGAGAAAGTGGCATTCTGAGACTCGCAGCAAGCCATGATGATGTTTCTGTCTTTCCGTTTGACTTCGAAGTTAGCACCGTTCACACTACTGAGCGTGCARACACACACAATCACACACAGCTAAGCAGCCAGTGCTCTGCGTTCGTGGACTCGTTACGTTTGAAGCGGATGCATTGGCAGGATTTCTTCCTGTCAGAAAGCAGCGGGAGTCTCTTTAACATCAAAGCTGGAGCCGCTTTCTCTGCTTAACACCAAACCGCTCTGCTGCCACTGCAATAGTGAAGGGAAAGAGGGTGCCGATGGGGAGGCTGGTTGGAGAGATGGAGAGTGGGGGGAGAGATGGAGAGAGAGGGAGGTTGAGTGAGAGTGGGGGAAAGCTGGAGAGAGGCTGGAGAATGGGGGGAGAGCTGGAGAGCTGGAGGAGGTTGAGTGCGAGTGGGGGAGAGTGCGAGTGGGGGAAGGAGTGAGAGGGGGAAGGAGTGAGAGGTGGAAGGAGTGAGAGAGAAGAGATGAAGGGAGGGAGAGAGGATGCAGCAGCAGAATATCTGTATTCTCACAGGAATATCCTGAGGAAAACTAACAATGTTTTAGGTACATTGTGTAAAGTTGTTTTTTGTTAACATCTTTCCGATCACTACTGTACCTGTTCACTAGAGAACAGGGTTCTGTTTTTGTTATTATTAGCTGCAAGTCTTAGGATTGTAGAAGTTATTTATGGTGGTGTACAATGTCTCACTTTTTTGTATGAAATACTTCCAAAGCAGCTGTAGGCCTATGGTATATTGATTTTACTGTGACAGGGTGAATGTGATGTGCTGGTGTGGAGTATACAGTACATGGGTTTTGGAACAATATGCTATTGTTTTCTGTTTGCTGACTTTAGAAACATCTCAAACCACAGTATGGAAGGTAAATAGATATTTCAATTCAAGCATCCAAGTTTAATTTCGAGAGTACAAAAGGTTGTTGTCATGTATTGGCACGTCTCGTGGTTAATGGAATAAAGATGTTTCCATTATGAGTTTCTGCTCATGTTATCTGTTTGCTTGACCCAAGACATTTTGTGTTTGTAAGTCTTGGGCTTTTGTTTCATGAACACATCTGGCTTGCATCCCAAATGGCACCCTATCCCGACATAGTGCACATACTTGACATGTACACTTTAGTTATGTAGGAATATGGTGCCATTTGGTATGCGCAAACCTGTTATTTTATGACATTTTATTAGGTTATTGTGTTCGGATAGGCTTTCCTAGGAAACATATCAAAATGAGTAAGCTTGAGAAATAATGAAACCATTGGCTTTTATGGACTGAATTTAGGTTTTTCACAATCAAAGCTGAGGAATCTTGTAGAAATCAGTTGAATCATCTAGAAAAATGAATAATTATTCAGAATGCTGACTACATTACCACATGTTTAATGTATTTAATGTGCCAGTGGAGCACTGTCTCGAATCAGCCGGAGGCCATTTTGAAGGGTGGGGCGGTTTCCCGCGGTTTTCCTTTGATGCGCACACCACCACACACACACACACACACACACCACACACACACACACACACACACACACACAACACACACACACACACACCACACACACACACACACACACACACACACACACACACACACAACACACACACACAGTAAAGAGTTTCCTCTAAGGCCTGGAAGGCATTTCCCCCCAGCCAGCTCAGAGAAGCAGTCACAATCCAGCATATGTCAGGTTTGCACACATGAACACGTCAGAGAGACTTCCTTTAGATTACCTGACGATCTGACTGGACTGACCGACTCACTCGCATCCTGTTGCCAAATTCCATAGATTGATAGCCTACTAAACTCATCTAAAATGTCTGTCAAAGTCATGATCATTATTATTGGTCACATTAATTCCATGTAGTCACTGATTAGTAAGAGTTATGGTTTGGTCTGTCAAATTTAAATTCTAATCCAGCTAAATAACAATATATAATTAATAACCTGTTTTTCATTGAAAGATGATTGCAACGTGCAAAAGTATGTGTGGTCAAAATCCATGTGGTGATCAGTGTGTAGTTGATATTGTTGGAAAGCAGGCTGTAGTTGTGTTAGAGCTGCCAGCCCTGGTCCATTCCCCAGGGGATTTGTGACGGTTGAAGAGCTTCACCTTCTGTTAAGACTCTTGAGTTAGCTGGCTGTTCAGCATGTGCTGTGGCTCTAACTCCAAATCTCCTTCCCACTCAGTGCTGTGCTCTCCGTGCTTTGTTCCAGTGTCCATTGTATAGAGCTTGACACACACACACCACACACACACACACACACACACACACACACACACACACACCAACACACACACACACCACACGGCTAGACTAGTAAGACTATATGTAATAAGTTGGGATGTAATATTCACTGATACCCCATCTGTCCCCATCAGTCAATTGTTTAAGATATGACTGCATCAGTCTGCAGACCCAAACGGATTCCAAATGTAGCATCTATTGGTCAGAAAATAGATTCAAATGTTCCGAATCGCCGATTCACTTTCTTTCTAAATTCTGAAATACCTAATATTTTGTGACAACTATGTCCTCTCCTTCAGTGTGGATCTAAGCATGTAACTGTCAAATTCATTTATCTGCAAGTCATTTTCATGATGAACAACCCTAGGAATATCAGTTCCGTGGACAAACTGCTCACTGTGCCCAGCTTCGCAAGCTGACCAACACGAGTAGGCGGCCTGTTCCTTTTTTAAAATGTAACCTTTATTTTAACTAGGTCAGTTAAGAACAAATTGTTATTTACAATGACGGCCTAGGAACAGTGGGTTATCTGCCTTGTTCAGAACGACAGATTTTTACCTTGTCAGCTCGGGGATTCGATCTAGCAACCTTTCGGTTACTAGTCCAACACTCTAACCACTAGGCTACCATCTTCTTG